>NC_143012.1:260750412-261050412 GCF_055824585.1 Amblyomma mixtum | reverse complement strand
TGTTGGAGAGGAAGAATAACCGCGAACTTGGACGAGGCTTAAAAACGAGAAGACAGGACGACCGGTCGGACGAGACAGGACCGCTCGTTCTGTCTTCTTCTCCTTCTTACCAGGTTCACGGTTATTCCTCCTCTCCAACATGTCAGACCAAATGGCCCAAAGCTTCCCCTTGTTGAACCTCGATAACCATGCGTCTTTTAGTACCGCGGGCACGAAAGATACAGCGTGCCTTTTACGCAAACTCCTCGTAAGCTACAGGCAGCCAACCGACAGTTATGGTGATGGTACAAGAACCACACAGTACTAGTCTACGTCGCACAAGTACGAAATAGGTATTTCAGTACTACTTAATACCTGTCCTTCGTTGAGATCACTTGCGCTTATGAAGAATATCCTCAAAAAACAAGTAATAACCCTAGCGTTCCAAACTTTAGAAGAGGGTCTGCATATTAGAGTAGTTCTTTAATTAAGAAAATAGAAAGCGCTCCAACGCGAGCCAGTAGGAAAGACCATGATGCAGAATTTGTTTCAACGCGACCTCAGGGGTGTGCACACGTGGCCCCCATTTCTTATCTCGTGGACGTAGAATCTCGCCTCGCCGACACTTTGTGACTGGACCGCCAAAGGTTGGCTGCTCAGCATTCCACAGCGCCCTTCATTATTCACTGCCGCTATTAGTCACTGCCCGCGTCGCTGTTAAGAAGGGGCGTTGTGCGGTGAACGTGCAGCGTTTTGTGCTTTGCCGACATCTCAAAGCGAAAACTGGCGCGCGGAAGCGCTGTTAGTAATTCCCCACACATGCGGCGAAGTTGTAAAAGTGTTCTTCTTAAAAAACAGCGCAAAGAACTGAACAGGAAAGATACCACAGGACGAGCGCTGTCTCTCTCTTTTCCCGTCCTTGCGCTGTTTTGAAAGATAATCTCGCAACAACTAGCCCGAATGTGTACCCTTGTGTAAAACTGCATTCGGTGGAAAATTTTCTCGGTTCTAACATACTGAAAAACATTGTGTTCGGAAATAAGTCGAATGAAGTCTCGCGGTGTCAACTGCGGTAAAGTGACATACCTGGCGAGGAGGTATGAGATGCAGTTCGCATGGCTTCACATTGTTTACTGTTACTGAATATCCGAAGTAAAAAAGAAGCCCCTCCAAAAAACATAAATGGCTATTCCCTCCTTCCTCCACACTGTGAGCAGAAAACACACTGTCCAACACACACGAGACATCAGTTGGTACCACCTAGTTGGGGAACATGACATTGGTTAACATCTTGCGTGATCGAGAGAGCGGTAGCCAACGATAACAACAACAACAAAAAAATACCCGTACGTTCTTTCGCATTCATGCCCTGATACTGGCAGTGGCGGAAGCCTTCACAAAGTTTATTACATAACGTGTATGCCTGTGTAGGAGAAGGTTCAGTACGCAATAAACCAGTATTTAAGGCGCATGTTTAGCGGCCTGCTTCGACGCCCCTACAAACGAGGACGACTGTAAATACCGCCTTAACAAGAAAGAATTCGGTTCCTCACTTCGAGGATAAATATGGACATATAGAGCGCTTCCCACTGTCAGCAATGTTGTGAATCTCTCAGGTTAGAAGTTACTTTTGATTCAAAAAACAGAGAGAACTTCAGACTACTAACGTGTTCTGATTGAGAAAGCATGCACACAGGGTTTTCGGCTGCGGCGGTGACGTAGTAGTATAATGCAGTGGCCAGCGAAGCAGATCTGATTACGCTGTCTGAATTGAAGCTGATGAACACGACGTTATCAAAACCGAACGCGAAAAACTGGCAGTTTAGCGCGGCGGGTATCGTGTTGCCATGTTAAAGAAAAAAAAGCGGTGATGGTGCAGTGCCCTAACGGGGTGGCCAGCGAAGCTGATCTGATCGCACCGGTCTGGGTTGAAACCATCTTCAGGAGCATCTTTGTTACATTTTTCTTTCTTTACAATGTAGGGACTGTCCATGAAGTCATAAGGTCACCCCGGTTTTCGGACCATCTGGCGTGGCCAGAAGCGCCGAGTTTTCCACATGATGAGCTATATAATGCATCGGCAATAATAAATGAGGCTTTAGATCTGAGAGCAGCCACAAGCTTCAACAATACACTCCCATCATTAACATGCATCTGTTCTAACATTCGCATGGCGTAGTACTAAACCCTGAAAGACGCACGAAACAGTGCTCCTTGTTGGCCGTCTGGACGGAAGCGGACTCATTTTTCTACAAAATCTGCGTACTGTAAGACTACCACCTGCAAGATATTTCCTGCTACATCTTGCTGGCTCTGTCTGCTTATGAAAGGCTTCTATGAACTCCCTGCATTGATTGAGCTTGAGTCAAACTGTGCATAAAATTAAGTCAACAGTGCTTCCGGCTTAAATGTTCGTAATCAATTGAAAAATTTGGAAGCGCCACGATTCCAATTTAAATCCTACACAAAGAAATTCGACACAGGCATGTGGAGGAATTTAAGTCGCATTTTGGTTTCCCCGCCTCTACTGAGTGATTTCCGTCAAAAACATTTCTTAATATACGTGCTCTTTTGATGTCCTAGAAGTGAACGTTTCCAGTAGAAGAACCAATAGAGCAAACATCACTGCAGCCATCTCTAAACCTGTGGAAGAAGACATTTTTTGTGTTTCGATAACAAAAATTTCTTTAGAGGCTGGAGGAATCAATTCATCCATCTAAGAGGCCACTATTTCAGTTTTCAGTGAAAATCTCAAGCACATACACTGTTCCCTTCGACCGCGTTATTCTGTACGCAACGTGGTCACAGTGCACTACCTCGCACAGTTAGCGACTAAGCACAAAACAAAACAAAAAAAAAAATCAATCATTGCCCTTGTATTGGCAGCACGCTAACCTTAATTTGATGGCCAAGAAAGGTTGAGACCTAGGCACACCCTTCAAACTGTATGTATACGGCGGAATGTTTTCTATAAATGATAATCGCGTGAGTGCTATTGGCGAAAAGTCGTCGATTTTAGTGAGGGATACACGGCGTGCTGACAAGCAACAATGTGTTTATGCCTTGCACTCTCTTTTCCTTGTCATATATATATAAAACATTACGTTTCGGCACTTTCTCGCACGCACAAAAAAAAAACGAATTCATTTGGTGCCAAGGCATATATATGTACACCAAGGCACAGAAACGGCCTGGCCACGTATACTATTTAGTCCACCAGTGCAGGCGGGTTGTTGTTCCTGCAGTCACCGCTCCATGGACCACGGCACTCGTTTGAGCAGACCCCGTGAACAGAGCTCGAAGCTCATACAATGCCGGCAGCCCACTGCAGTTCCGTCCCACCGTCAAAGCCAGAACGTACTGCTCGCAGTAATTTGCTGGCTCCCCGCGCGAAGCGCGAAGCGATTTATTAAGGCCTGTCCCGCAGCTCGCAGTGCCTTAATGACGTTCCTTGATTAATGCTGACCGAGGCAAAGCGGCAGGGCAGGTGCAAGAGAACGACGGCGAAGAGAATGGGGCGACTATCTTGGATATGGTCAGGGCCTGATTTATCGACACAAAGGCCAGGATGTGTGCACAGCGAACAAGGCTTTGGAAGAGTGACGACTTGAGAGGCCAATGTGAAGCTTCTCTAATACCCTGCGGTTTCTTTGGTGGAAGAAAAGCTAAATACTATGCGGCTTCTTTGGCGAAAGAAAAGCTAAAGCTGAAAAAGGCAGTAATTAAAATAGAGCAGGTCTTTACAAGGTGATAAATTTTTCAAATCGGCACTGCTGTCTCTCTAACGTGCCACTGCTCCAGTTGTGAAGAAAGAGTTCAAAAACTGCTTTGACACTTCGAGCCTCAGCCGGTACGTCTTCAAGCAGCGCTGGGCAAATAGAGCTCCTGTCCCCTCGCAGAACCAAAGTTTCTAGGACCTTGGCCTTCACTGCCATTGGCACCGAAAGCAAGGCCACTTCGGCCCTAATGCGATTTCTGAAAACCATAGCATCCCTTCCTAAGGAATTACAAAAAAAAATAAAAAAAACCTAAGCACCCTGTATTGCAGCTGGAATACCGACCACTGACGCTCGTATCGAAGCTCACAAAAGCATAGCTGCCCCGTCGTTGCCGGAAAATCAGAACCAGTGGATGTTCGGCAGTGTTGATAATGGTTGAAGTCTTTCACTCCACTGATTATTGGGTCTGCAAAGTTCCTTGTCCTAACGTTCCCACTTTTAATGCATATAGTTTTCTAACTTTTTAGTCCATTGCATACTGTTATTGGCACAACCGCTACCGGATATGCGAAAAAGATTTCTCCTTTTGACCAGAAAAGAAATTTGAGCCAGTTTTATTGCACTCAGCATGTCCGACAAAGTTCCTCCCAAAGATGAGAAGCCGATTAAGCCGTGTAATTGGGTAGCCTCTTGTCGGCTTCTTCTCATGCGCCAAAGTCAGTTACTTTGCCTCCGTTTACTTTTGCTTCCCTTTTAGTTATTTCCCCCTATAATGTGTAAAATGACTAAGAGATATATTAGGTATCATTTGAAAATCACAGTCACCATTATGCTAGGAGAAAATAAAAGGCGCCAAATTCTACATTTTAAGTACCTATTTTTTTTTACATATATATGACGAGATATACCCGTCCTTTCTTGCAAACAACTCAGGGACATCAGCTCGCACCCAAGAGCCCGCGGTTGTCACCTTAGTTCGAAGAAGAATAGATAGAAATAAGAGGTGTTCCTCAAGCAGTTCCAATGAACAGGAGGACAGAACGAAGTTATAGTAGCTTATGGACAAAGATCTCCACCTATCTCTATCACGCGTTGCGCTGCGAGTTCAAATGGGTAATGATGGCTGCGCAGGTGCTGTGGATGCCGGCCGATGGGCATACTGTGCACCACGAAAATGAAGCCCGTTGGCAATTGTGTTTGCCAGGAGGATGTGGTCATGAGTAGGGGAAAGGCGTGCACTGCTGCAGTAGTCTAAACAACTGTCATGGACATCATTGGCGATATACGTGATTCAAGAACGTGAACATGTTCGAGGAGACGCGTGGTGCGAGGAACGCCCAAACAGTTTGGGCAGCTGCTCTTAGCACTCGAATTCGCGAATAGAGCAGCAGAGCTCCATAGTTTTTTCTTAGCGTATTTCGCATTTCCTTTGTTTTTATCAGCATGATAGTTTGCTTTATTCTTTTAAGTTTTTTTTTTCAATCGAACATTGATTAAAAAATTCAAGTGAAGGTATGAAACATTATGACGTCATTAAATAAATTCCTACAAAAATATGCCCATTCGTGCTTAAAATTTTAACTTTACCGCCTTAACTATGGCAGCTTCTCTGGTTCCCCCAAGTCTGTTACTTTTGGTCTCCTGCACCAGCTCCTACACAATGCTGCAGCAATTAGGTCGCGAAAGGTTTTATGCTTTATGTTTCGTGTACTTTTTTGTATATTCAATGGCCTGTTTTTGCTCGTATGACATGGTTTTCATTCCGATTCCGGCTTCTGGCATTCCCCACTATTCTGGCGCTTCATAGCAACCGCGGACCATACCAAACCTAGGGAGCAAAGCGCTATATAAGGCTAAGGATTCACTCGAAAAGCAGCCTCTTGCGTCCTTTGCCATATTCTTTTTCGTGAAGCTCTTTCTTCTTCCAGGACATAACCGGGCCCGATATATGAAAGAAAATATCGACATGATAGAAAGCTCCAGTACTGAAAATCGAGACCGATACATTGAAGATGACGCTTATGCCATAGCACGCTTTCTGAGAAGCTTTCCCACCTCCGAGCATTGTTTACACTAAACCCTTCTGCCCCATAGCCTTCACCTATGTAAAGGCGGCGTCCAAAAGAACGCAGTCTTGAGAAAGCTTTTACGCTCCAAAAGTGCACTCTTTAATCCTAGCGTGTCTCGGCTCTGGTTAAACACTCCATGTCTCCGTCTATCGAAGCAGCGTGGGCGGTCATCCTTTCTACGCTGCTCGGCCGTTTCTAAGCACGCCACTTTCCTGACTAGCCACCACCTTTCACAGAGACTACAACGGCTGCCGGAATCCTAGAGCTTTTAGCGTCATGACAACGCTAGAGTCTGCAGCCTTCTCATAGCTATACATGTTTGAAAGTCGCTTCGATTATTAACTGAGGATAGTGAACGTGATTACATTCATGTCGCAAGGCGCTATGAAACAAGTAACAAGCAGGTAAAAACCGTAAGGCCGTTTTAATTTTATGCTCAGCTCGCGTTTTAAGTGAACGAAATCTCTTCTTTGAACGCGAAAACAATTAGAAGTCAAGAATTTATCTCAGAAGTAAATTCTAGCCTTTGTAATTAATCCAAGATTATGCTCGCTTTTCATCTCGATTACATGTGGTCTACTTACTATAGCAGTGTCGAAAACTTCTTGAAGTGAGAGAGAAAGGGGCTCAGTGTAAGTTCATCTTCAACCCTATGCCCATCATTTTAATGAATATGTCTCTAATGATGACAACATTATGATTTCAAAGTGATTAGAGAGAATAAGTTGCACTAGGAAAAAAGGTTTTGAAGCCTGCATTGGCGCTAAGTATTCCAAAGTATTGCGTCGTATTTGAAGTACCGCTCAGGTCTGAATCAGAATGAAGTTCAGTTTTCTTAAGTGATGGATACCCAGTGCGAGCGCATGTTCATGTGGTTAGATTTAGGATATCGTAAGCAGTTATCGTACGCTCTCTCTTTTTAGTTTGCATTAACAATTTGCAACCATATCTGAACTTCCCTGAAGGTAGAGTTCAGGAGTAATTTTTTTGCCTCCTTTTAGTACGGTGGGGCTAACTAAAAAGAAATAAATGCGTAGTGTCCAGTCCCATGCTACTTGAAGAAAATAAAACATAGTGTGGAAGAGCTACAAGACTAATATGTGCCTCATAAAATAAACGCAAAATATGAAAGCGAAATAATGTGTCGATGTAAATGCCGATGGGACAAGGACATCTAAACCAGAGTTGTAACTCAAATTAAATCACATGGAAACAAGAACCACCGAAAGTTATTTTATTAACTACTTTACTTAAGCGGTTGCTTTAACGAGGAAGCTTTTGATTTACTACAGGCAGCTCAACACATTCGCCCTCAAGCTTCGCGTTCAACGCCCTCCCACCGGCGCGTTTTTCCGTCGCCGCTACCACTGCGCGAAGCCAGGACTGTGTCATCGTTGACTTCGCCGATGAGAATCAATCTCTTCTTGCGGTGGTATATATCTGCGAGCAGGGCGCGTACTTTGCGCAAGCGCATCATTCTCCATATAAGATCCTTTGATCCATGTCCTAAAGATCGTCCCAATAATATAAATCTACAAGAGCATTGGAACCGCATGAGTAAATAGGTAATATGATTTGCAGTTTCGGCCCAATTTATGGCAACCACTTCCCTATGAACTTCGGACGCATGCGAAAAGTAGGCGATGATTAAATGTGAGCTTTCCGTAACATAATTTACTAAATTCGGCTTTAAATAGGTCAGCGACAGAAGTGTTCCGTGCTCACTTCTAGTTATATATCAATATCTAATTGTTTTTCTTTGAAAAGAGTGAGCTGCTGCATTCTTTCCGGGGTTCATGCGTTATCAGCTTCGAAAAGCTATGAAACCAGGAAAATGGGGTCTTCGATTGATTCGGAACCTTCGCAATAAGCATTTAGCCGAAGGCTGTGTAATTGCCTTCCCTATATTTTATAGCACGTTTTGTGGGGAAATTCCAAATTAAGCACATTTTTGAGCGTTTAGTGCACGTATAAAAAAGCGACGCTGCTTTTTGTCGAGCTCTATTTTTCACCTGCCATATTTGAAATTCATTTTGGTCCAGAACGGCGTCAAACATCTTTCGCTACTTTCGGTAGCCTCTGCCGACTCTTGTTTCATTGCGCAAGTTAGCTGTTTGGCGTAGTTTTGAGATCAGGCCCAGGGAGAAGACTTGAACAATACGAGTGTGAGTCAACCCTCGTTTTTATTGAATTTGCTTTTTGATGTTGCGATTTCCTTTGTATTGTAAATTTCCTAATATTGTTCGTGCAAAATACTAGGAATGTACTTTACCACGAACTTTTGAAGTAAACCCAACGGAAGGCTCGTCATATTGCCGCGAATCTTTGTAGTTTGCTGGTAAGCGTTCAAAGCCGCCGGCAGGTGGTTCTCTTCTTATTATTTTTGTGACACGAGATGCAACCAGACATATCTGGATTGATCGTGGCCGCGAACAAGTGCTACCACATTTTTTCAAGGTTGTCGTAGGGGCTTGTGGTTCCGTACCTCAAAGATTCTCTGCCAGTTTAAACTGAGCGCGGCCAAGAACTGCAGGCATTCTTTTCGACAGCCGGCAAGCATACTTGTGTCTTTCGCCGCCCCGTAGTCATACTGTCCATTGTGGGTGCAAGTCAGCCCAATAAACAGTTTTGTTTTAAAAGAACTTTCCCCCGTCTTCCTGACTACTTGGACTGCCCTCACAACTACGGGACAATGTAGGCTTAAATATAGCAGTCACTGTACCTGCACAAGGAAGGCTTCAGTGTTCCCTTTTTACAAACGCTGAAACTTCTTGAGTCCGAAAACAAAACAAAACTTGCTAACTCTAATTTCAGTGGCAGGTGTTAATGTACCTGTACTTTACGACATGTTGTAGTACATAATTTGAGAGTGACCTCACATCTTTGTGGGGGGCTAGGGCGCTCCTTATAGCTTTCCACACAAAGTCATTTTTCGTCCACGTCTGCGCTCTCTCTAGTAGTGCAGCGCCGTCAATAATCCTCGCATCGATCGGCGCGTTTCACCGCATATATTGCAGATGGATTCCTAGTGCTGCATTTATCCGCACTAACTTGGCCGTTCCTCCTCCTTCTACAGTAACCGCTTTCAGGGTGGCTACCGTGGTAGGCCTTCCTACCCGTCCGCCGTACTCTCCTTCCATGGCAACCTTCTGTCGCCTTCATGGTAATTACCCTCCGCTCGGTTCCCATGGCAACCAGAGTAATCATCCTCCCCTTGGAGACTTTTCCGCTCTCGTCACATCCTCTTCGTTCCACGGTAACCAGCTTCAGGACGGTTACCGTTGTAACCATGCATTGGTTATGCCTTCCTACGCTCTCGCCCTAAAGCGTCCTCCCAGGGTAAATATCCTTCGGGTGATTTCCGTGACAACTGCCGACCGATTGCTCCTTTTCACACTCTCCACATACCCTCCTCTTCCCAGAGTAATCGTTTCCGGCACTCTCCCGATACCATCCTGCTTCCACAGTAACCACCTTTCGAATGGTTCCTGCTGTAACCACCCACGGAGTGGTTCCCACCGCAACGCACGCGCCGGTTACGCCAACTACAACAGACAAAGACATGCTACTACGACGCGAAACCTAGGAACGGGTGCTAGACAGCTATCGCTGTGAAATGACTCTAGACTCCTCTGACAAATTTTAAAGTTTATGCAATCTCTTCATTTTTAATACTCGTCAGAGCTTTATCTTAAATGCTTTGGAAGTTCTTATAAAAAGTACAAGGAGTCTTTTTTTTATACCAAAGCGGTGCCGAGCAGGTATCTTGCGCACCTGCGAGATCAACCACAAATTGCGAAGAAAGCCTCCTGTAGACAGGGTAGGGTGGCAGTAGAAAAAGCGAGGAGGTATTAACAACAAGATTTGTTCAAACTACAATGTAGATATTATAAATCATTCCGCAGTGCACTGCGAGAAGGAGAGAGCAAACATTTTTTTAAATCACTCTTACGTTCAGCAATAGATCTTGACAGTGAACAGCAAGAACGCAGTTTTCCAGTCCCTCAGTTCAAAGCTGAAAAATAAAATGCAGCTAGCTTGTGAGCATGTGATTTCTTGAACACAGATTTAAAACATAAAGAGACTACACCCCATATTATTAACATAAAATGGAATGAGTTGACTGGCCACAAAGCTGTTTTCGACTTGGCTGAAAGGTCCAACAAGCATGATGACGGAGGTTGCAATGTAACTTTAAATCTAAAATTTTCTGTACATTTCATGGTTTTAATCCTTATTAGTAGTTATCAGAGGTCCCTACATAAAATCGGCGCGTCCTTACTTTGGAGAGTTGGATAAAACCAGTCGGCCGTAATAACGAATCGTGAAGAAAAACAAAGAAATGTTATTTCTGCTTTCATTTCAGTAAGCTATAATTAAAAACATATCACTTCTAGATAACAAACTCCAATAATAACATACCAATATAAATAATAGAATAATTAAACTAAGGGCTTATTTTTTAGAGTTGTGGGCAGCTCAGAGTAAAACACAGAAATTCTTGCGAGGTGAACAGCTCCAAGCTCATTACCATTGTCTCCAATATTCTTGAAATTTTGAAGAAAACTCTAAAGGGTTGGGTGCTCCTTGAGGCGCGTGATGTCTCATCAGAGCTTACGTATCTGCATCTAATGCAATTGACATCAGTCAACAGGCTGGTATATATATTCACTGGGCTGAGAGCTGAAGAAGGCGACTCTCAACCTGCTACAAGATGCAGAGCGTTTTTTTTACTGCCGTTAATTAATAAGAAAAATCGTAAGGGGCACCCATTGAGAAACTTGCCGCGGTAAAGCTTAACGCCACAAAACAGTGAAGGCGTCATTAGATCATCTGGACTGTAGCACTGCCTCTCACTGGTGTTCTGCAGTGAAAGTGCAAGAACATCAACACGAATAGGGCAATCGAAAATTTTTTCAGACCTCTCCCTCTAGTCATCATTACCAGCATGACTGCACCCACATATGTCTCCAGCTAATCCTGTCCTGTGCCAGATGTGGCTACCCTATCCTGGTAAACTTGCTAATGTCATCCTCCCACCTAACTTTCTGCAGCACTCTGCTACGCTTTCCTTCTCTTGGAATCTAGTCTGTTGCCTTCAAGGACCATCGGGTCTGTTGCTTTCCTATTACATGCCCTGCCCAAGATAATTTCTTTTCCTTGATTTCGCTCAGGATGTTATTAACCTTTGTTATTTCCCTCACCCACTCTGCCCTCTTCTTTTCTCTTAACGTTACACCTGTCATTTGCCTTTCCATAGATCGCTGCGTTGTCCTTAGGTTGAACCCTTTTTCGTTACCCGCCATGTTTTCGCCCAATAGCTCAGTACTGTTAAGATACAGCTGTTGTATACTTTTCTCTCGAGGAAAATTTTTGAACTCCTGTTCATGATCTGAGAAAACCTGCAAAATGCACTCCACCCCATTAATATTCTTCTAAATATTTCGCTCTCGTGATTGAGATAAGCGGTCACTACGTGCTCTGCGTAGACGTGTTACCTTATCACTTCCAATATGTAGCCACAAGTTGTAAAGAGCTGCTCCATGCTGATGATTCGTTTAGATTTCTGTATTTAATTTTTTTTATCTGTGTGTCTATATTCACAATATGTTTATAATAACCCGACAAAACTGGATGAGTCTAATTGGCTGTGTACATTTTCACCGTGCCTATTGTCCAGATTACGAGTCTCCATATCAAGGAAATGTAAAGACGTCGGAAATGTTTGGTGCCGAAAAATGTTTTCCATATTTCGATTTTTTTTATTTACGAGGTTAGTATTTAGGCGGCTCGAAGGTATACCGTCCTAAGTTGCTAAAATCTATCCGCAAAATAAGCGCTGGATTGATCAAAGGTATACTTGTGTACTTGTGTACTTTTTCATGCATATGTGCACCCAATCCTGTTACGGCCTCAAAGAGAGGCCAACAGAATGTAATAAATAAATAAATAAATAAATAAATAAATATGTGGCCGCTCGTTCAGCCGCACGACATTGTAGCAGCAGGTTTTTATACCTGAGGGCAAAATATCTCCTCTGGATGTTATGTGCAGTTTCCCTTATAGCTACTTCTGTGTGGTTAAGTTACAACAGTCGAAGGAACGGTCAAGAGAAGAGGTAGGAAAGGAACTAACACGCAGCTAGCAAGCAACGATCAACTGCACCGGATATGCAAAGGTCTTGCGTTCGGATCCCACCGGCAACATGTGGTTTACTTTGGTTGTGCTCTGTGATGCATTCCCTTTTCAGATGATTATGGAACTGAATGGTCGCTGTGACCAGAAGCAAATTAAGGAAAAATGCGTTCCTCTATCATTCCTTTCGTAACGGAAACTTCTTTTTCGTATGTGCTCCACAAGCGGCTCTTAACGACTGGCTGCGTCAGAAGTGCGATGACAAAGCAGTGCTTGACTTTTTGCCCTGTCTGAAGAAGAATTGTTAACTGAGGTATCAATGTACCCCCTCCAGTCATATTCCGTAGCACCCGCAGCCAAATAGTTCGCTTTACGCAAACCGCGGACCCTTAAGTTTGAACATGCTAGTGACATTTGTTGGTTTTGGTCCGTACAACAAGAAAATGAGACGCTATAAGGGCATTGCACTTGAAGTTCGAAAAACATCTACAAATGCTTGCAAAACGAGAAGCGTGGCAGCATTCTCTCTCTACTTTCCTGAGCTCTGTAAACTCCACCATGACATAAAGATTAAGATCGTGTTATGATACGAGACAAAAACTACCTACAAGAGGGCATTCAAACTTTAGTTAGGCTTTTTATTTCTTTCTGTCGCACTTAACTGACACTCATATTTCGCACCTACATCTCGAGAAGTAGGCGAGCCCGAAGTGTTCATTCCTGGATGTGGCAGCTGAGGTTTTTGTTGCCTCCAGAACTTCACTGCTATACTTTCTAGCCCCACTCGAAGAAATCTCGCAGTGTCCTGCGCTGGTGTTTTCCTAATATCAGTGCAGTCACGAATATTTATTTGTAGATAGTTCCACGAAGAAAAGGAAAAACATATTATTCATCAAAATATATATTATGGCTCCTCAAAAATAGTAAATTCGTAAGTCTGCCAAATGGTACGCCAGATTTTAAACGCCACCATTTTGAAAACTTCACGAGAATAAGAGAACGAAGAACAGGAAACAACACTTTTTATTCTGTTCCCAGAGAATTAGGCCGGTGACTACAGAAGAAAGATTTCGAATTAAGATGTTTTTGAGCCACTCAACTTCTCCGAGCTCTGAGCTCGTCAACACCGCACATAAAATATTCAAGCACAGACGTTCTACTATTTGCGTTTATTGATGAAGAAATACTATGACAAAATTACCTTTCTGGCAGTTAGACTTAAGCACAGTGTTCTCAGAACGTCCACTCACGCATATTTGGTCGCAATTGGTTTCGGTGTGTTATATATTAAGGGTGCTCAAATTTAGTATATTCGAAACAATTCCAAATGGTACCACAAACTGCGAACGCCACCATTTCGGTCTAAAGGTGAAAGAAACGTACCTTATGGTATAATGGACTCCTCACAGCTCGTGTCTGGATTATTTGAACGAAAATTTCACATGAATTAGAGAATGCAGCTATAGGAAACAATATTTCTAATCTTTGCGCAGAGACTGAGCCATGGGACTCCAGGAGAACGATTTTGAAGTTTTGATTTCGTTGGGTCACAGTACGACTTCAAGCTGAGAGCTCCTGATCATCGTAAATTGTTACAGGTTCTATTTACAAATGCTATTTACAAGACAGTTCGACCAGAGCCTGGTGCGTCAGCGGCAGAATACTGGACTTCGTCTTTTTCTTCCAGCTTGCGCACATCTTCTTTGTTCCTGGGGCCCATGCGTAGCACATGACATTTCCCCGTTCGCAGACGAAGCCCTCTGGGCCAGTCAATCAATCTGGGTCCCGAGAGTGGCAGGGCTTTAGCCGTGCAACATGCACGACTTGGGTTTTCCTTGAGCGGCGTCCTTACGTTGGTTGGGGAGAGATGACATAGTTGAGGTCATTGAGGCGAGCAACAACGATGAACGGGCCTGTGTAGTGGGACAGCAGCTTTTGTGATAAACCACGCTTGCGTAAAGGCGTCCACAACCATACAACGTCACCGGGCAGGTAGCAGACCTCCTTGCGCCGGCGGTCATAACGCTGCTTAGAGCGATCCTGCGATGCCAAAGTGCGTATCCGGGCAATCCGACAGGCTTCTTCAGCGCGACACAGAGTGTTGGAGATAGAAGGCTCGGTGTCGAGAGAGAAAGGTAAGATGCTGTCGAGAGAGCTTCGAGGCGGACGGGCATAAAGAAGGAAGAATGGGCTGTAACCAGTTATTTCATGCCTCGACGTGTTATAGTAGTATGTAATGAAGGGAAGCACGTCGTCCCAGTTTTTATGGCGGGAATCGACATACATGGCAAGCATGTTCGTAAGTGTCCGATTGGTACGTTCAACCAGTCCATTCTTCTGGGGGTGGTACGGCGTCGAGTGGCGAAAATGGCATGAACAAAGACGCAGAAGCTCTTCCACAACGTCTGCCGTAAACTGGCGACCGCGGTCACTGATAACAACTCGAGGAGGTCCATGTCGGAGGATTACAGCATAAAGAAGAAAGAGCGAGACTTCAGCAGTGGTGGCGCAAGGTAGGGCGGCGGTTTCACAGTAACGGGTGAGGTGATCAACGCACACGATGACCCAGCGGTTACCGTTGGATAAGCGGGGAAACGGGCCGATCAGATCGAGACCAACTTGTTCATATGGTGTGCTTGGAGGTGGCACAGGATGCAGGTGTCCAGGCTTAGGAGTTGTGGGAAGCTTGAACCGCTGACACTGCACGCAGGTGGCCACGTAGCGCTGAACCATGCGACGCATTTTTGGCCAGTAAAAACGTTTTTTGATGCGGTTAAGGTTCCTGGCAAACCCCAAGTGCCCAGCCGTGACGTCATCGTGCACTGCGTGCAGAACAGAGGGGTACAGAGTTGCCGGAACGACAATGAGAAAGCACGCACCTCCAGACGAGTAATTCGTTCTGTAGAGTAAACCGTCGCGAATGCAGAAAGGGCTTGCGGATGTCGGCTCACGGGCATGCTCAAAAAGCGGCGCCAAGTGCTGATCCTTGCGTTTTTCCGTCTGGAAAGTGCCAAGATCTGGAAACTCTTGGGAAACGGCAGCGAGATAGTCGTCGAAGTTTTCATCATCGGAAGTAGTAACCGTGAGCGGCAGCCGCGAGAGGCAATCTGCGTCGGCGTGTTGGCGGCCACTTTTGTAAGACACTTTGAAGTTAAACTCTTGAAGGCGTAACGCCAAGCGGGCCAACCGACCGCAGGAGTCGCGTAGATTCACAAGCCAGCACAGAGAATGATGGTCTGTGACGACTGTAAAAGCACGTTCATAAAGGTACGAACGAAACCGTTGTACGCCGAAAACAATGGCGAAACACTCTTGCTCTGCTACAGTCTAATTGCGTTCCGACTTGCTGAGGGTGCGACTTGCATAAGCGACAACGTGTTGATTGCCCTCATGGCGTTGGATCAGCACAGCATCCACTCCGATGTCGATGTCCCAGCGCCAATGGTCGTACCCTCGCCCGAGTTTCAATGCGCCTGTTCATGACCGTGTCTTCACATTGTCTCAGCGCCCATTCAGTTACGCGCCACCACGGAACGACTCCCCTGCCTCTGACCGAAGTCTGACTCCACCTCCGCACCGCTCTCGCCACTCGCCTTCTCCCCAACGTCGTTCCCCACCGTCACCGGGAAACTAGCGTGTGCGGCCGATGGAGGTGCGGTCGCCGGATCATTGATAGTGACAATTCCTCTGCCCATTGTTATGTTAAGGAACCGCCTTGAAGTTTTAGTGGACGGTATTTGCGTCATGGCCTTAGTGGACACTGGTGCCACGGTGTCAGTGATGAGTTCAAGTATCAAGAACCGTCTGGGTCGTAAAATAATGTTCGCTTGGGACCGTAATGTTATATTCCAGGGTGTAGGGGGAGAATCATTCGTTCCGATTGGTATTTGTTTTGTGAATGTAGTGATCGCTGGCCACATGTTCCGAACTGAATTCACGGTGATCCCTCGTTCTACGCATGACATCATCCTCGGTATTGACTTTTTGCACCAGTGTGGCGCTACTCTCGACTTCCGCAATGGTGGCATATCATTAAGTCCTGGTCTTCGGTCAGCTCTCATAGAAGACTCGCCGGTGGTTGCCCAAGTGTTTTCTGTCTCTGAAGATACCGTCGTTCCAGCAATGTCTGCCATATTCGTTCCCGTTGTGTCCTCGATCACGATTTCTGATGCCTTCGATTCTGTGGTGGAACCTTGTTCCCTTAACTGTGCAAAGAAAAGTGTGCTAGTACCCCGCAGCGTCGTCCATGTGACCAAGGGCCATGCCACTCTTTTGACTGTCAATCATTCCAGCGAACCTGCAGTATTGCCATGTGGTTTAAAACTTGCTGGCTTTGGAGAACGTTTTTCTGTACCAGTTGCCGCGATCACTGACAACGTGTCTCGTCCAACTAGACTCCACGATCTGAGCGACTCTCAATTCTTAGCCATGGTCAACAAATCCCTTCCAACTAGCGACCGCCAGGTACTATACTAGTGGCCGTTCTTATGAAGCATGCGGACATGTTTTAATTCGGTCGCGACCAACCACCACCGATTCCAGCTTCCCGTACCCATCGCATGATCAATACTGGATCTGCACAACCGATTCGACAGAAGCCGTACCGCGTCTCGCCTTCCGAACGTCAGATAATTGATGAACAAGTCCGCGACATGTTGCACCGCGGCATCATTCAGAAATCTTCAAGCCCGTGGGCTGCTCCAGTGATACTCGTAAAAAAAAAAAAAGATGGCACTTGGCGATTTTGTGTCGACTACCGCCGGCTTAACACTGTCACAAAGAAGGATGTTTATCCGCTCCCACGCGTTGATGATGCCATTGACTGCCTCCACTCAGCCTCCTACTTTTCCTCGGTGGATCTACGGTCCGGATACTGTCAGATCCCGATGCACCCGCAAGACAAAGAGAAGACGGCATTCGTGACACCTGACGGGTTGTATAAATTTAATGTTATGCCATTGGGCCTTTGCAACGCTCCTGCCATTTTTGAACAATTTATGGATACGCTTTTGCGTGGCCTGAAGTGGCAAGTTTGCATGTGTTATCTGGGCGATGTTGTTATTTTTGGAAGCACCTTCGCCAAACATAACAGCCGCTTAGCCATTGTCCTCGACTGCATAGAGAGAGCGGTCCTCGTGCTGAACTCTAAGAAGTGTCGCATCGGTGAACGCCAAATTAGTGTGCTTGGTCATCTCGTTGACAAGGATGGCGTCAGGCCCGACCAGCAGAAGGTTGAAGCTGTAAGCAGTGTCAAATAGCCCAAATCAGTGAAAGAGCTCAGGAGTTTCCTAGGACTTTGCTCATATTTTCGGCGTTTCGTTCCCAATTTTTCTGATTTAGCCTACCCGCTTACAAGTCTCCTGCAGAAAGACACTCCTTTCCACTGGGCTCCCGAATGCGACTCCGCGTTTCGGCAGCTCAAGTTTCTCCTCACCTTTCGGCCAATATTGCGTCATTTCTGCCCGACAGCACCCACTGAACTCCACACTGACGCCAGTCGCAGGATACTGGACTTCCTCTTTTTCTTCCAGCTTGCGCACATCTTCTTTGTTCCTCAGGGCCCATGCGTAGCACGTGACAATATAACAGTTAAGGATATATCTTCTACTCTCTACTTTAAGCCAGGAAGAAATAGCGAGCGGAATTTGTCTTTTTCGATTTGCCAATCTTAGGACTGTAGTTGAAATTCTGCTCGCATTTCTCGTCATCACAAGATGGCAAAAAAAAATGAAAGAACAGCACTAGTCACAACTCAGATGCCTTGAAACAGAACTTTGGTTCGGTAACCTTTTCGGAACATTTACCTATGGAATTTTGTTATTCTTAAAACATTTCCAACAGTGCTGTCGGCCTATATTTTGTGACATAGCGCAGAAGAAGAAATTCTTTGAAGTAGGAGCAGAGGAGAAACGCCTCCTTTCACTAGCGCAAACTTTGCCTCAAAACCGAAACCCGGTCTTCAGCGCCATATAGCGCGGGCACTGTCCCTGTGAAGAGGTGTTGAATATACAGGCAGTGCTCTCAGAGGCGGCGAGCAGGGTGTGTGAGAAAGGCACTTTTAGAAGTCTGGCAGCAAGCTGGGGTTGAGTAAGCCAGACGCCTTATCTTAGAAGTCTTTCGAAATGCCGCAAGAGGTCGAAGTAAATGATCTGAGGGCAGGAGGTACTTCTCGAGACAGCGCTCTTTCTGCGGGCTGATTCCTTTGAGACTGCTTTGAAAGCTGGTGCCCAAAAGAAGCAGCTGTACAATAAAATAAAGTCTTGGCTTTCACATTGAGCCGATTGAAAGCGCTTGGCTTGGAAAGGTGGGCAGTATTTTTTTTTCTGCTCATGCTGGTACCATCGCCAAATAAGAATAATATTTTTCCTGCCTTTTCGCTTGCCAGAGTATACAATGAAACTTCTACGTAAATGCTTTCAGTAAATTTTGTCCGGCGGCGATATTTGCATACACAACGAACTATTGCTAGACGTTGCTTTTCTTATTTTACCTGCAATGAAATGCTGTCGCCTAGACCGGTAATGAAGCCCAGGAAGTTACGTATATTTACTAGCCGAATGCAATAGGAACTCAACTACCCTAAGGCGCTCTTATTCACCGTCCTGCACCCTACAGACTAAAAAGCTTGTGCCGCCGCGGTGGCTCAGTGGCTATGGTGCTCGGCTGCTGTCCCGAAAGACGCGGGTTCGATCCCGGCCGCGGCGGTTGAATTTCTTTGGAGGAGAAATTCGAGGCCCGTGTACTGTGCGATGACAGTGCACGTTAAAGAACCCCAGGTGGTCGAAATTTCCGGAGCCCTCCACTACGGCGTCTCTCATAGCCTTAGTCGCTTTGGGACGTTAAACCCCATAAACCAAACAACCTAAAAAGCTTGTATATGAAGTGCTAAATGACAGTGAAACTGAGTGCCAGAAAAAATATGGCTTAATAGATATTCGCTGACTTGTCGGCATAACCGCTGCCTAATTATGGATAATTGCAAAGAATTACCATGAAGCCTAATATTGGGCTGCGCCGTAACGACGGTTGCCCAGCGCGCCACAGTTCCAAAAAGTGCTAATTTCCAACAAGGAACACATCAGGCGAGAGCGCAATTTAGGACATCACATATAAACTGTTTTGACTTTCTCTCAAATTTGAAGACGCGTTAAGCTAATATTTATCAAGAAGAACCCTTGTCGCCAGACTCCAATTAAACACTGCAACACCAATACGCCCAAAGCCAGTCTGCGGAAATTTATGCTGGCATATGTGGGGGAGAAGTGTTGTCTTACACACGGCGAATTTTTTCGTGAAATAAAATTGCATCCGCTGTTAATGAATGGTTTCCTCGATATATATCAACCTCCTAAAACTGAAAATATTATAGGGCAACGGCTCAAGTAACTGCTGTAGAGCTTTGGGTAAACTGTTTTAAAAAAGAATTCTTGAAATTCTTGCCCTTATATACGCAATGGTATTCTGCTTTGCCGTGATTTCTGATGAAGGAGTTCTTCCCTATCGTAACTGGAAATGCTCGCAGTCCCACGCATTGCATGTGCAGTGTACAATAAGTATTATTGGAGCCGTGAAAATTGTGCCATGACGAACAGGACTGAAGTATTGAAAAGTCTCTTTGTGAAAAGAACGTTTCAGCGATTAGAGGAATTGGAATAGAAAAATGTCAATAACATTGAATGGGAATATGTAGTTCCCATTAAAGTTAAGCTCTCAAATGACGAAGCAACCCATATATTCTTTACACCTTTCATGGCACCTTTGCTAGGTGCCAAAAATTACATGATTAGTAAAAGAATATATTTGTTTTCTACACCTTGCTTCATTTGAAGTCGATAGCGTTTAGAGACTCGTGTTGCACGAAGACCAGTGTTGATGGCATCAGCGCTGCTGGCTGTCAGCCGAAAATCGCGAAAAATCCCCAAAAAGCAACCTAGGAAGTAGGTGGGCCACGTACGTTACGTAACCTTGCAGCATCATCACAGTAAATACAACTTCCCCACCGGGTTGTGAGTAAAGTATGCACTGTGGCAGATGGCAGTTGAATTAGTGGTTAGTTGCGCTGAAGAGTAACAAGGGGTCGCACAAGCTCCAGGGTTCAAGGTGGAAGCACCTTCCATCGCGGCACAGTGGTGCAGCGCATAACCGCTGCATCACTGTGTCAGGAGTGGAATGAAGAATCCCAAAGGTCTATTGACGTTAAGCAGAGAATGACCAATTCCGCATATATGATTATTTACTCATTGAAGCTATTTCTCTGATACTTAAACGAAGAGGCAGCTGGAATAGGAATTTTGAAAATTAATTATTATTGCACTCACCTCGGCATGATTGTTTGAATTAACTGAGCAATATACCGCAAATACTTCCAGCTCAATCAATTTCTGCTTCTTTATTGTTAGCTAGACGCAAAACTGTTTTACTGACGTCGAAACGATCGAGTTGTTGGGTTGAATATTATACATTTGAAAAATTGGCTCTTGTTTTCTAAACATTGCTCTGCCAAATTCAAGCACACCGCATTAACAAAATATATTTATTCGAAAACACTTAATTAAGTGAGTTCAGATAACAACTTCACCATTTCGTTTCCATGGCAATGTAGCATGAGATAACCTAGTACACACTGCTACTAACATGTTATCATTACGAAACTGTTATAAACTAATTCTTCGGGTAAAAAACAAAGCAGTGCCGGGCGTACCTTCTTTTTAACTGTTCTCAACCGTCATGCATACAAAAAAAAATGATGCGGCATGAAACGTCCGCGAAATTAACAATGTACAGCCGGCCAAATCTTTAGCTGGCGTGCGCGATGCCCGCTTTTTTTGCGCTCCGGCTCTTCACGACGAAGCAAACTTGCGGAAAGCTCAATAGCACAGGGTTAGTGAGCTTGTGCTTAGATTTGATGTTTTCGCAAGTTTGCTCCGTCATAAGCGGCAGGAGCACGAAAACCACGGCCATGACGCACGCCAGCTAACCATTTGGCCGGCTGTACGAGCACCCTTTAATATTATAACTGCCAAGAGTGACCGCAAGTAAAATTTGTGAGCATTCTGAAGGAGCAAGTGCCACCAGCGTAAAGCAGATAGCATTACAACACAGCCTATGTTGCTCACAAACATTCACCTGCCTCAAGCCCAACGACCATGCTTATACTCGACCACGCTGAGCGTAGACACTAATCTTAATGGTAAGTTGTTGTTTAGCAGATCTTTCCGAAAATATTTTGGCTCCATTTACACAATATGGGGTTGGTACAAACGATGAGGCATGACTGCGTAGTTTAGTTAGTTCAAGTGCGTGCTTAATGCAAAACCAGCAGCTCAAAAAGTATTGTAAAATACTTAAAGACAATGCCTCCGTTCAGTTCAATTGAAATTTTTTTCTGCAAACAAGAAATTGTTGCAAGAACGCGAGATAAATCTGTCAAAACGGATAGTGGAGCCCTTACCACCCTGCTTTCCCGTCCAACACATGGCGAAGAGTAATTATGCGTGGTTTACTTAGCACGATCGCTCACGCCTAAGTATGTATTAGTGTTACTACTTCGCGCAAAGATGCAAGCACAAGTAACTGATTTAGTGGAAAAAAAAAGCAAGACGACTTTGTATGTAATTTACAAACTCAACGCGGAGATTTGGACGATATTTCGGATATGTCACAGTTTACTGCCTTAAATAGGTTTTTTAGAAGTGTAGGCAAGGCCAATTTCAACATTCGTGTCCACTAGTTTTCACTGCACTTTATGATATTATGGGTTTCCTGGTAGCCTATGTTTAAGCGAAGTTACTTTTTCAATTTTCCTGGGATTGCAATAGTGTTTAACTTAAATAAACCGTGTTCATATAGGTTCCATATTTTGTCAACACCCATTGCTATAATCTGAACGACGAGGTTGATTTCTGCCTGTCTTGAACATTTTTTGTATCTTGTAGCACTGTATTCATGGTTTATGTCAGTGTTCTATAAATACGATTGCTGACAAAAATGCACAAAAGGAGATATAACGGCAATCACCTGGAGAGCCAAAAAAAAAATGAAGAATACTTACCCCAAGTAGCGTAAGTGCTCACTGTTCTTTAGGTCCAGCGTTGGCAGAGTCAATGGCCCTCTCGTAGTCTTTATTCAACCTAAAACGAGAACGATTGAAAAGAAGGGGCACCCCATTATATTGTTGCTGATATGGCTCACAGATGAGCGGCTTTTGTAACAACTGCCTATTAGTTTTCTGCGCAGTGCTTTCAATATGTGATACTTAGTAGCGACTAAAGCTGCGGGTACGTGTTTGTCTGAGATAATGTAATGACTGTGGCGTAATCATGAATTTATTTCTATCGATATGAGAGATATGCAATTCCACAATAAATGGAGAACAACGGGAATCGCGGCGGTTCGACAAAGTAGCAAAGACAACCCACATGTGCGCACCAAGTACTTTGGTGCATCTTTTTTTGATATGATGAACCATTTTACGCAAAGAACAAAATTTCAAGTGACGCTTAACAATTAGCAATGCTCAGCGATTAATATCTCTTGACCTTTGTTTTAATTAAACGTATACCAGAAAGTTGATTTACAAGCAGAATTTAAAAATATCTCGATATTGCAAAACGCGCTCAGGGGCGGGTCGATTGCTTGTCGAGCGTAATTTCTATTCCCGCATGAATTCTCACTAGCAATTTCTCCCAATTGCTGAGATTAAGTGCGCTCAATCACCATAAAAGCCTTAACCTCTCGCACATCTTATAATACTTTTAAATGCAAGGATATGTGCTTGTGCTTCGTACTAATGCTCCAGGGTCTATTGATGTTCTCTGTTCTTAGATGTATAAACTGTAGCAGATAAGCCACCCGAAAATGAAGTTCAGATGAATAATAGCCTTCAATGAAGTGAATAGAATCGGTAAACTACTACCTATTCACTGCTTGAACTACCGGCGCAATGTCGATGCTGTTGCCATGTACCCTAAACTAGATTTTTTTTATATCAAATAAGTGCTCCTTATACATCCATGCAGCTATCTTAGCTGTGAGAGGCCAACCGTTTATCTACAAGTAGAGTGTGAAAATTGCTTCCTTTCACATATGCAGGCTTTTGACTCTATGCATCGAAGGGGAAGACGTGCGAACATTTCCTTTTTTTGAGACAGTTGCTCCTTTTAGAGAATCGTCGGTTCAGATTGCAGTTCAAAAACGTTTGTCGCTCGAGAAGTCAACTCACTGACGGCATCACTTTTCGCAAAGGCGAAAACTGGGAAGTCTTTAAAATTCTTTTGTGAGACTGAAGAATGCCGTTGAATGACTATGAGAGCGCCTTTAGTGCACAGGATTGGTAGTCGCTCCAATTTTGTGAACCATATTTTCTCAAAGGCTGTACTCACTTTTCTAAGGATTACCACCTTGCATATTTTTCTTCTGTAGCGATCATCATAACAGAAACTTCAGTTAAAGCACCCAAATGTGTAAATGCGCTCTGAAATAAATAGCACACGCTGAACGATAAAACGTTCTGCTCATTTTTGTCACTATGTCCTGAGCGAAGACCGACATACCGTAGACTCAGCGTACTGAACCTAGAATGTGGCACACTGATGTTAAGAAGCCTCGTATTGAGTTGAAAATCCCGCCTTGCATACGATCGATTGCTGCCACAATGCTGCGGAAGAGCGCCGTTATACGATGTACTAGACAAGGAGAAAATAAAATCTGCTTTCAAAGAAAGACGACTATATTCCTCCTCATGTTAGCAATGCAGACAGGTGGTAATGGTCATCAAGCAGCACTGCTCCACTCTGTATTTTCCTTAATGTACAGTGCGCACACAATTGAAGTGTAAAACAAAGAGTAAATGAAAAAGATAATTATTTCTTTCAGAAAAGACAAAATATGACAATTGAAATACGCGCATTCGATGTGTGGTTGGTGAGAGCGCGTGTTGTCCATCGCTTGAAATTTTTTTACAGTAAAAAATTATGGGTAACGTTTCTCCACCGCCTGGAAAGGTCATGATGGTCAGCTCGCACAAAGCCAGTATTCGCCACACGTGACATGAAAGTATGCATTCGGGGCTCTCGCCTTAAGCCACATTATTTCTGTAAGCAAAGCAACACTAAAGAGTAAAACAACTCGGAGCCGTTGAAGGAACAATGCAACAACTGCATAGGCAGTAGTTTCGCGTCTCCATGTTGTAAGCAAACCACAGGCACTATGCGGAAAAGAAAGAGAGACCAGTTATCACAGCAGTCCACTTTTGGACGATCAGTAGCCGTTCTGTTAAGTATGTTCAACCTCGTTAATTATCTAGAAGCAGCCATAGATCGCATGGGCTCAAATTTTTTAATTCCTTACATAATGGTTCTTTCTCGCGTGTTCCTATTGACACTTTCTGCTGCCGCAGTAACAGGGGCGGTTTCCGAAAGTGCTGGAGATATCTTGGTGAAGAAAGACAAAAAAATGGTCCTCTGTGTGAAACCTCAGCGAGCGAAGCCTCCCCACCGCCAACCCACCTACCTCTGCCGTCCACAAGTCCTCATCCAACACAGGAAAACGCCCCACTTAAACGAAAATGTTATGAGGAAATCGAATTTAAAAATAGAATAGGAAATGCAATTGGCCTCCAGATACACCACTTCGTCTGCCTAGCTAGGGCAGAGACCTTCACGCGAGACCTCCACCTTTCATAGGCACCACACACTACCATCCCACCCGCATCCCCCCAGCTTCCATCTTCAGAGAAGTCCACGCCTAACAGTAAAAGCACTAGAATAAAAGCATCAAAATAATCGTCTAGCGCAAAGACGACTGTCATCGCAGCGTTCTCGCATCGGGCTTTACGCACATCATCTATTTTTTTTTTTCATGCACCACTATAGATTCCAAAGCACGAACATGATTCCAGAGGCAGCCATTCCGGACCTACTTCCATTCACTGCGGGGATCAGAAGCAAGGTTTTGGGACCTAACTTCGCTTTACGCACGCACGACAAGCACTTTGCTTTCACACTGACGCTTACTGTTGACTATGAACGCTTATTCCTAACAGTTCCCTGTTTACGATCATTTATTTTCTTTTCCGCAGTGCGCACTGTCCACCTGACACCACACTCTGTTCTGCCCTCCGCATTGCTTATCTCTTCTCGCACTCTGTCATGTGTGAGCCTATACGCATGCTACAAGTCATTTAGCTTGTTGAGAGCACTTTACGGTTAACCAGATAACGTCGAGCAAGAAGTGTTTAAATTAAAGTCGTAGCTTACAGATTTGAACATAGCTGCAGCTACACCCTTATTTAACTTTTGTCTGAAGATTTCGTGAAGCTGTACTAAGCATTCTGACACCGAACACGGAAACAAAAAAAATGTTCTGGTATATTTATTTTCTATTCAAAACGCACGTGTTTCCAAACAATTTAGTCGAAAGCCCAGTTGGAACATTTCGCCAAAACAAGCTTAACACTTGTAGATATTCAACGACAGGAACACAGAACTTATTGGCATTTTTTTAAGGTTTTTAATGAACTTCTATGCAGTGAGTCAGGTTTCATAACCTGGAGTGTTATTTCACTCATTTACGTATCTATACCCCAGCCTTGGAAACACCAGCCCACGCATTCAAACACCAGGATTCAAACATTTATGCTATATTTGCTTCAGGCGATGCGGGATCGAGATCCGTCATATAGATGCAATTGTGCATTCCAGAAATTTACTTTAGGATCCAACTTAGAAAGGAATAATACACTGCTCGTCCCGACTGTTCCTCTTTCGTAGATGCATCGCAACCATTGTTCATCAGGGTCGGTCTCATTTCATATGCATGGACACCTCGTGTACTCGTTTCAGCGAAAGTTTCTTGCATTTTGCATTCCTATTTATTACTTATATTTCAGGCGATAAGACTTTCTCTAGATGCTAGAGATGAAGCAGTCCGCACTTGAATGCAGATGTAAAAAGTTGACCAAGTATTTTTTTTCTTCGTGTAAACATTTCCGCTGCTTGGATAGCTGGAATAGCCGCGCGTCTATCCAAGACCGCCCGTTTCCTTGTTAGGGCAGCAGCACGCGACGGAATATCGCTGAAAGCTAACAAACGCATTAAATGCTTCTGGGCTCACAATATACGAGGCACGAGGGATTCGGGTGCGAATAAAAACACTCGCATCTCAACAGCAGTGGCCAGAGTTCTCCACTGTGTTACGTTCGTGAGGATACCAAGATCGATGAATAAAAAACGATTTCCAAGAGAGATAGAATGTGAACGACATAAATCGAAAAAGAAGGCCCGTTTATTGGAAAACTCAAGCTCAAAGGCGAAAAAAACCAAGCAAGTCAAACAAGCTGAAGTCGGTTTGCGCTTTCCTGACGCCACCAAGCCTAGAGACAGCGGTCAGCGGCTGCCGAGAGCACTTGTGACGGCTTCTTCTGACGACTAGCATGCAGAAAGCACTCTCAAGGAAATCAATTTCCTCCTGACGGACCATCGATCGACGAGTGTCTTTTGCACGCGCCCACAAGACAACATCGCTGGGTTGCGAAGTATCTTCACTCGGCGTACCAGTATATAGCTGAGCCGCGTGATCAGGACGGGTTGAGGACATAGCAGCTCATATCATCGACCACTTCCAGGCCGAAGTATACGTGACTTATAAGAACGGCAAGCGTCTGGCATCGCGGAAATGGAAGAATACGCGGGCATGGGTATCGCTACGGTGTCTTTATCACGCAACACTACCGGCGTGCCGAAAGCCTGCGCTAGCGAGAGTTTAATATTGCATGCATGCTGCGGTGTTCACAAAAACAAAATCACGCAAGTATACTCTTTACTCTTCCGCTTTGTGTAATGGGATTGGCGCCAATGCGCAAGAAAAATTGTACGTGATACATGCGCAGAGCCCTGTTGCCGTGCAGCGAACTCTCACACCCTATGTTTTCGCGCATGATTTATTTAAAGCTCGCAAATGATACGCCTCGAGACTTGCTCTGCCGGGTAAGTGGTGCCACGTTAGTTGTTTTACACATTTCTTCTTGTACCTTCTTTTGGTATTGCTTAGCCGCTGTAGAAACCGACTCGCTTTTTTTTTTTTTGAGGAAATGGAGGCTGAGAGTGCTATATTACAAGGTCGTTGTAAGAAGAAAGGTTCGTTTCGTGCTCGATTCTCATTCTGTTCGGCGCAGGGTGATGAAGTGGAAAACTGAATTATATGTTAAGAGACGACATTTTTTGGTACTGCTTAAATAATATGAAACACTAATCCAGAAATCCTCGCCGAGGGTTTTTATAAAACAGCACAAAACTGTCAGTACCGATGTGGACAATGGGGTTTGGACCGTTAGGTTTGGATTTGCCGGCGGTTCATCTTAGCGCGATCTTAGGTTCGCTTTGCAATGTGCACCACTGTACCACAATGCTGCAATAATATAGCGAAAGCAAAGTTGTTTCATGAATCAGATGATGCTGCTGTACGAATATTACGGCATATTGCATGTCCAGCGCTTACTTTGACAACAAAGAGACTCTGGTGCTATGACGAATGAGCAAGCAGTCCACAGCGATGATAACGGTATTCACTAAGTAAACAAAGACAAGCATTCTGACGCTTCTTGCCCTATCACGATCAACAAGATAGTGTTTAGCGACTTGACTGTGGCAGCGTTCTCATTTTATTGTAGTTCTTTTATATATCATCCTTCAACACAGAGATTCGTTGTATTCAATTCATTTGTAGCTGGTGCTGACAGACCCAAGCATGTTTCGTAAATGTAAAGCACTCCAGAGCGTAAGCACGCACCACTCTGCAGACAAAAAGCGCTTTCTGCGGGGAGTACATACCAGGTCTGTTTGAAAAGTATCCGAACTTTGCCCGAAGAAAAAAAACTGGCATAGCTGAAGCGTTGGCAACCTAATCACCTTCAAAGTAGTCTGCTTTGAATTCCACACATTTCTTCCAGCGGTGCTGCCATTGTAGGAAGTATTCTGAAAAGGCCCCTTTCTAAATGGACTTTAGCTCACCTGTCGTTGCAGCCATAATGTCCTCTCTTGTCTGAAATCGCGCTCCTTTCAATGACCTCTTGATTTTGGGAAACAGCCAGAAGTTTGCAGTGACCATATCAGGAGAGTAAGGAGTCGGTTGAACTACAGGAGTCTGGTATTTCGCCAAAAAAAGTCTGAATCAGGTGTGAGGAATGTGCAGGAGCATTGCCGTGATGAATGCGCCAATTTCCTGTTCACCTCAACTCCGATATCTTGCGCCGCACAGCATCACGTAGGCGACGGGGGACATCCCTGTAGTACTCTTTGGTCATTGTTTGACCCTGAGGGGTGCGTACTCATGATGTGCCACACAGAGGGAGTCAAAGAAAGCAGTCAGCCTGACTTTGACATTGCTGCGCACTTGGCAGGCCTTCTGTGGTCTTGGTGGCGTGGAATGCTTCCACTGTGATGACTGGGATTTAGTTTCAGGGTCGTACCCCCACACACAAGACTCGTCACCAGTGATTATGGTATTGATGAAATCGGGATCACTGTTTGCGGAATCCTGCATTTCCTGTGAGACTTCAACATGAAGCTGCTTTTGCTCCACCGTGAGCAGCTTCGGCACGAATTTCGCCGAACTATTTACATAGCCAAATCTTCGGTGATAATGGAATGTGCAGAAAAATTGCTGATGTCCACTTCTTCTGCAGTTTCTCGGATAGTCATACCACGGTCCCGCATCACTACAGCGTTCACTTCGGCAATGATCTGGTCATTTCGGCATGTTGATGGCCGACCGGAGCGTGGCTCTCTCTCCATCGATGTGCGGCCATCTTTAAACCGGTTGTACCACTGCTTAATCTGTGTGCTGCTCATAGCATCGTCACCAAAAGCCGTCTGAATATTCCCAACGGTTTCTACTTGGCTGTCGCCCAATTTCTGGCAAAATTTGATGCATTAGCGCTGCTCCTGTCGCTCCGCCAATTTCCTTGCAATAAAAAAACCGACGAGAGCACTGCGAACTGCCTCACTCAAACGCTGCGTGTCAGCGACTGACGCTATCGGCAGGCGGGAAAAAATTCGTGCATTCCCACGAAGGTTCAAGGTCGGTTGATGCAAGCGCGCTTGTTTCATATCCATAAGATGTTCGGAGAAAAATATAAAGTCGGATACTTTTCCAACAGACGTCGTATATTTTACAATCTTATTCCTCACGGACAGTGGCTGTAAACTAAAACTTGCAGCTACTTCGTCAGCCAAGATATAATAATTGAGCAGCCATCATAGAGTAGCAGGGTAGATTAGTCAACCTCACCTAGAGGTATCTGCCCGTTATTTTTCGTCTTTAGTGTGTTCTTCTCTTTTACCATTTTTCCCGGGTGAATGTCATCGGCCTCTGTCAATGGTCCTAGAATATCGATATTCAAGTTTCTGTTGCTGCAGTTCAACAATTTTGGAAGCTCAGTAAAGGACACGCACAAGCAAAATCCCATTTTCCATTCATCTCGGCTTAAATAAACCCTCTAGGCGACTGCTGCTGAGAGGCTCTCTGTCCGTAAGACGTCGCGTCCTTTCCTTGGCACAGCCATCCGACGGCACGTGCACACAAAGCGCTTCTTGAGCCTTTAACGGAACGTTTCGCAACGAGCAGCGACAGCGTGCAGTAGGAACCCATTCGGACGCTAAAATATGAACGGAGCTGATGCGGAGAACCGAAGCCGGTGCAGTTCGAACGGCGTGTTTAACGAAAGTTGCAATACACAGAGGCGCATCAAGTCGCAGCCGTAACGATAGCTTCCGAGGCTGGAGCACTGAGCGCCTTTACCGGCCAGCTAGCCAGAATTAACGATCGCATCGCTAATGGTGCACTCCGCTCACTAGCAAAGTACACAACACCCAATGTTAGCCTTTTCGGAGGGCGTTGGATCCTACTGCTTCCTCAGTAGACAAGAAAACAGCAGTCTTCGTCTTCGACATTAGCCGCATAAAGTCCCCTTAGCACATTTAGGAGTGCGTGTTTAAGGGCAATGGACTTTGTACTCTTGGTGTCGTGAGCTAGCTTTCCGCTTTCTCGCTGCTTTCGCAGAGTAGGTGCTCGATACGAAGTCGTTAACACATTGGCAAGAGTCTGCTTTAACTCTGGAGTAGCAGCTACGTATTGGCCGTGCTCTGTAACGGCGAATAGGGGAGGTCGGTTCAAATGAATAAAGCTTCATCGCATGCGTTACGTTACTGATTCTTTCATGAAGTTAGCGACAAAAACGAGGACCAAAGTAGGAGGAAGACACAACACGAGCGCTAATTTTGGCGCTAGCTTCATCATGAATAAGATTCAACTCGCCCAACTTTACACCTTACTACGCATTCTTGTTTTTTATAGTTGATTTCATTAGTAAGTTTGTGTCGTGGGTGTAAAAATGTCGCGGTAGGTGGACTCGGGCGTTTAGCGATATGTCTTTCGCGAGAAAAGAAGTTATCGTTATTTTGCATATTTTTTGGTGAATTCCAGAAGGAGAACAACAACTTAGTCGGCACACCTACGAAGAATGCTTGTACTGCACAGAAATAGATACAGTTGGAACACTCAAAACAAATATATGCAACATGTTTCGAAGAACTGAAAATGTTGAATATCTCGAAAGCGCTATATATTTTACTTAATTCGAGAGCCGCTAATAATATACTGCCACGTATCATTGTAGTGTTTGTTCGTTCACGCTCAAGGCTGCAGGAAAGGGCTGTTATCATTTTTGTTCCTGACGCGAGAAGCGACCGGACTAATCTCGATTGTTCACAGCCATGAACAGCTTCGCCTACGTGTTTCTAGATTACTCTAGATGATCTCGACCTGTTATCTCGAAGTTTCCTAGCCGGCTTTAAATTGAACGATGCCACGAGCAGCGGGCATTCGTAGTTCGACGACCGACGAGCACGCTTGTTGCTTACGCCGCCGCCGAGTGATTCAGTTATTTTGCGGGCGCAAGTCAGCCCAAATAAAGAGCTTCGTTTCCAAGACTGGCTGGTGTCTTCCTGACCGCTATACTGCCGTCACTACAACGTGACATCTGGTGGAGGTGCTGGGTAGCCTTCCAAGTACCGGACAACCCCTGCAAGTCGGGATGCCAGCCCTTTGAGTTATTCACCGGAGGAACTGACTCCAGTCTACCACGCAGCCTCTGGAGCCTCCAGCCATGACTTACGCCGCAGCAGTGCGCCGTCCTGCACCTCGACGACGGCACCCAAGCCCCTATCGCCCTCAGCCAGCTGCGCTGGAGCGCCGCCTTCTCGCCCCAACTCGCCCGTCCTACGAGCGTCGCACACGGCCGAGGAAATGCGACGAGTGGCGAACACCAACCAGCGCCACCCGCTATGCTTCCACTGCGGCGAAGCCGGTAACATTCTCCGGTACTGCCCATACAGGAGAATGGGCATCCGAGGGTTCTCTTACGGCGCGACCCCGACCCGGCCAGCGACCAGCCGAAACAGAAAAGTTTTTAGCGTCGGGAAGAATGCTCATTGCCGAGCCGCCTGAGCGCAAGAACTAAGGTCCTCCTTCGACGAAAACACAAGACTATGCCTCAACTACGACGAGAACTACGACGAGAACTACGACGACGACCACGACGACCCCTACGACGACGACGACGACTACGACGACGACCACGACTACGACGACGACCACGACTACGACGACGACCACGACTACGACGACGACCACGACTACGACGACGACCCCTACGACGACGACGACCCCCTACGACGACGACGACCCCGTACGACGACGACGACCCCTACGACGACGACGACCACTACGACGACGAAAACTTCGACAACACCGACGACACTGCCAGACTTGAAGCTTTTACCGCTGCACTTAAACCTTACTATGAACGCTAAAGGACTCGAAGTTAGCATTCTCCGTGTTTATTTTCATTTTAAAGCATCGAGACGATGCTTCTTTGGAAGGGGGGTAATGCCACGTATCATTGTAGTGTTTGTTCGTTCACGCTCAAGGCTGCAGGAAAGGGCTGTTATCATTTTTGTTCCTGACGCGAGAAGCGACCGGACTAATCTCGATTGTTCACAGCCATGAACAGCTTCGCCTACGTGTTTCTAGATTACTCTAGATGATCTCGACCTGTTATCTCGAAGTTTCCTAGCCGGCTTTAAATTGAACGATGCCACGAGCAGCGGGCATTCGTAGTTCGACGACCGACGAGCACGCTTGTTGCTTACGCCGCCGCCGAGTGATTCAGTTATTTTGCGGGCGCAAGTCAGCCCAAATAAAGAGCTTCGTTTCCAAGACTGGCTGGTGTCTTCCTGACCGCTATACTGCCGTCACTACAACGTGACAATACCGTGGTCACAAGTTTCTTATCGCGGAAGCATCTTGATCTAAATTATCGCGCTCGCAATCAAGCTGTAGTTTAACTTAATTCCAGAGCCACTAACATACCGTGATTCCAGTTTCTTATCGCGGGAGCATATTGATCGTTATTATTGCGCTGGAAATCAAGACAGAATTTTTACTGCTGAGCCTAAGAGCAGAAAAGCTTTTTTGTCACCCTTGCTACAGATGATGAAGGCCGGAAAGGCTGCGCGTGTATTTTAAAGACAGTCTCTTGCACTAGATTCGTCGAATATACCAAAAACATGTATCGGAGTTATAGAAATAGCTACCCTCTTAATTCATCTTCTTGGTGCTGAATAAATGCCGCACTGAGGCGAGTCTTTTGCCCACCTATAAGGAAGGGGCAGCCAGGGCAGCTCTGAGTTATTCTATCGTGAAGCGTTACGATGTTAGAATTCTGATCTCAAGGCAGTCAGCATGCTAGAACTTCTGTGATGTACAGTCCCCAGGAGAGGCATGATGTAGCAGTTTTCAGCTAGAAGCGTTTTTCAAACAGAGGTGCAGCGTGATCAAGAAGCTATCGAGCCGTGGAGTCAATTTTTGAAAAATATATTCTGGCACTTAAGACACCTGTGCAGTTAACAATGCTCTCAGAGGTTAAGCTGGCCCTTTTTCTAGCTACTATAAAGATTTCGAGGTTGTTGTCACTGGCCCACAACACGTTTCATGTGCGGACTTTACGGTGGGGTAACATTCCACGCGTCCTGCACATGGATTTGAGAAATTTGGAGGCTGCAGAAAAGGTTACAAATTACTCGCAGGAATAAAATATTCGCAAGCAAAGTGCGCCACGGAAGAATCGTGAGTTTTTGATATTCTAGTTGTAAGCAAAACAAAACAGACATAGGCAAGGTATGTAATTCGGAAATTTGGAAACGGCATTTGCTCTGGATAAGGAAGTGGATAACAATGGAAGATAAACGTAACAGTGAATGGCAGAGAGGCAAGCGTTGATTATGTTATGAGGTTTATGAAGCTAATGCAGTTAGGTGGCCGCACCTGGCGCAGGACAGGATTACTGCGGTGGCAGTGGGAGGGACCAGTGTTCTTCAGTTAGCATGCACGGATGATAATAATGATGGTGATTACATGGACATCAGTCTTTGAAGAAAGCGAAAAAGCACCAGCTTGATGCCTACCTGCACCACGTTCTTCTTAATTTCACTCCAAAGATTAAAACGGCCCTTCTCGTTGATTGACAGGGCATTTAGCGTTTTAGAAATGGATATAGTTCTTGATGGCTTTAGTGTAGTATCTTAAGTGATGCCTGGGTGCTAAAAAGATGGTAAGCCACTCTAATGATTTCTCCTTTACATGCATACTACTCATCAATGGGATAATCGGGTGGCCATAAACGTTTGTTCTAATCTTGTTAACAGGTACTGAGAACTACTCCATGGAACGACTTTTCTGAGTAAAAACTTTCCCTCGCTCTTTCCGGCTATATTGACGCCGGTCCGGCAGATTAATACGCATTATTCGCTCGAAAATTGTATTTCAAAATCCTCCCGTATGTCGATTCAAACTCAAGACGTCTATACGAAACAGAATAGGGGGGAGGCGGGCGGTGCAGAGTTTTGAAGTATGTAGCCTCTGAGATCAGCCCGCAGAATTAGGTGCCGACGCAGGCTCAATATTTGCGAAATCCGACGCTGATGATGATGCTCGTATTTCGCTCTTGGTACTTTCCATCTGATAAATGATTTGTTTTCGTGGAGGATGATATCCCTGGGAATAGAAGGCACCCCTACGGATACATGTCAATTTATGTTTTGTTCTGAGGGTCCATTTGAAAACCCTTTTAGGTAGGGCCACAAAACAAAAAAAAACACAAGTTCAGGGCAAAGCACAGAAGCAGGTCCGCATCGTTTTTCGGAAAATGTACACAGAAAACTCGGATCTCAGTTCAGCGCAGAGAACGTCCGTATAGCCTTTGTGTCCACCCATATGGCTGGCTTAAACAGCTTTACAAAAACAATGGCTCTACTAAAGCTGCTGCTTTCTTTTCGTCCCGCACTCGCTAGATAAAGCCTGTAAAATCCTTATATTTGTGGTTGCCGTAAAATTGCCTATAATGCATTAGACACCATGTCGACAAAGTTGGAACCGTATATTTAAACTTGTTTATGGTGTTCGCCGTTTTTGCAATGGCTGTGTAATCCAACACCAAACTTCCTTAGAAATAATATTCTACCAAGGTATTAAATTACCTGGATGCAAAGTGCATAAAAAGGCACTCATTTTAAAGCTATACTGTCCCCTCATTTTCAATGGGCATAGACTGCTATTCTGACATAATAGCTTCTATTCCTTTACACAATCTTTTTTTTTTTGCAGTGCACCTGTAAACAGTCAAAGAAGGACGCTCTTTTAATGCCGTACTCAGAATGGTTGCTCGAAAACATCGATCAAAAATTCGAAAAAACCACCCACTGGTGTTTTCTTGTATTTTGAGAGAACAAAAATTGCTGTGTTTCTCTCAGCTCCACGATGCCTCTTTTACTCGGGCACAGCATAATCCTTACCCGCCTGTGTAATACCACGGCGGAAGCTAAACCACCAAATGGCCATCATTATTGAGGCTCCAAATGGTTGGGTCAACGGGTTCTATTGATTTCACCTGATGGCAGTGCCTGTTCAGAAGGCAGTTTTTAGCAGCACCACTGAAATGGCCGTCTGATTTTTCTCGCAAGCTAGTGCGCTTGTTTGACTGTGAATTCATCGAATTTCTACAGCATAGCAACAGGCGACAGAGGTGCTTGGTGACGTGTGCACGACCTCCCCGAGGGCTCCTCTTACTTTATTTTGCGTTTTACGAGCTGCTGCGGAGGTTAGTTGCATGATTATTACAATTATTGCAAACTCCAACCGACTGAAGCCATGACACCAAGGCGCCGACAATCCCAACTCCGATGCCTGTGCACATTGAGTGCGGCTTGTTCACTAGTTAATAGACGGTGTGCTTAAGCCCTCTTTGGGTGCTGCATTACTGAGTGCATTCTGGTTAACGACATGCAAAAATCGGATTATATATCTTAGTTGCTCCGTCTCTTCGAACGAGCTCTGCTCATTGGTCGGGATCCCAGCGATGCTATCAACTTTTTTTTCTTGAGGACAAAAATTTGGGGGAGTTGGTTCAATTCAAGATTTTTCTCTGTTTTTTTTTTCTGTAGAGAGAGGAATAACTGGATCTGGTTCTGCAATGTGGCAGAGTTGAAATGTAGAGGAAAAACTTGATGAAGTGCCGTCGCCGATCTAATAAAAGATTGCCACCAGACAATACTTCTGCCAAGTTCCCCGTTATAAACACATCGTTGTGAAACCGGTAGGAACGTGCACTTCCCAATTTCTACGCGGTATTTTAAACAGGCCCAGGCCCTACCAGTCAGTGCTATTGAGAAGCAACTCATATTATCCGAAATTATTTATTATTACGTATGAGGAGTATACAAAAAGTAAAATTTCTAATATCAGTTTTGTCTCGGACGTGCGTGCGAGTTAAAATGTTTTTAAAAGAATGGTCTCAAGACAATTTCGGGAGTTTTTCTCGCGCTTGGTGATGAGCCTTGTGACCAAGCTGAGGGCACTGCTAAAATATGATTCCCAAGAGGGAGTTGTCGTCCTTTTAGATTTCATATTACCAAAACGTGCAATTTACGCTCTGTTTTCTAGAGCTAGTTTAACCAAAGTACAGATACGTTGCAGCAAACAGAATCGTTTTTCACGCCAAAACTACGATGTTGTACGCTGGGCGCGCTCACATATTCAACATCGTTTTTCGATGATAAATTGTGACTCGGCTTGACTGCTACAAATCCATCACTTCGAATAAATCTTAAGGCAACAGGTGAGTGATTAGGCCCTAAGATCGGTCAGTTTATCTGTTCATAGAAGGAACCTAAGCTTTTGAACATTTGTAATGAATAATGTAGCTACTAACATGTTAGGAAGGCGGTTGAATAGTTAGCATTATGCTCCTTCGGCACCCCGACTTCAGCAATAAACTACACTGTCAAGAGGTGCGACAAAAACTTCATGACGAGGTCCGACACACTCAACCATCTCGCTAACATATTTTGCCGACAAATATCCTCGTCTAAGCTGACATGACTCTGGAACTCCTGTGCAGGAGAAATGGCTTCGTGTCTTGTTGTGGTCATTTTCCATTGTGAATCTTGCAAATAATACCAAAAGTTTAACTTGGTTTGCATGAAGGCCGACATTTCGTGTTCCAGATAATTGACAAAAGAATTTTAGCAAATCTTCGAATGGTGCGTTTAGCTTAGATGAGTTCTTTGTTTAAAGGTTTTTTTTGCATTTCAAGCTGGAAAAGTTTTTTAATCTTCTGCATGCATACCTCTGAGACAATGCAAAAAAGAAAAGCTGCAAGAGAAAAAAACGCGTTGTTGCCTGCCCCGAGGCAATTAGTTGCTGAGCCTTTTTCTAGAAGCCAGCTAGAGAGAAATAGTAATAAAGATAATGGGAAACACGTTGCTGTGCGAAAGCACCCAATCAGCCGAAAAGCTTGCACATCGGCATGTACCGGCCATTGTTGTCAAGATACTTCAGACATAGCGCTAGTTCAATACAGAACAACCTACGCAAAATGGCCTATATAGCAGAACGGAGATGAGTAGCTGAGCATGTTAGATAGGAATAGCCCGGTTGGCGAGTGTTTGCTTGGAACATCAAGGTACAGAACTTTATAGCACCACTAGCACCTAAACTCTGTTACACTGTGTTTACGTTTTTTTGTAACTCACCACACAGAGAGTGAAATGCTTTGCGAAGAAAAGCATCTCTTCTAATAAAACAATCACTTTCGTCGCAGCTTGCATTATATATAACACATGTTTACATCAGTAGAATCCCAGGGCAGCGAGATGGTTCATTTATGTTTGCTTCTTACCGCGACCTTTTCACTTCCATGAAGGCCTTAAGGAAAGGCAAGCTTTAACTCTCCATTTAGACTTGGTGGTTGACAATGAAGCGCGCTGTAATGTATTCGCTTGAGCCCCCCTGATGTTTTTAATATGGATGTTGAAAACTGACAAGCAAACTTTAGGAAAATAGAAATTTATTTGCGCTGAGACAAAGAAGCAAATAGTAAAAAACCTGTGATAACAATAAGATTTATTATACTAGGAATGCTTGTGCTTTGATTGTAAATTTGCTTTAAAAAATTTACATTTATTCAGGTAGAGAAACATTTGCTGCACATAAAACGGCTGTAGTTCTTACAATAAAGCTGCAAGCACACACAGAGCGAGCTGTAAGTATTGAGTTGTTATGTTTTGGCGAAGAGAGTGATATAAAATTTTTGTCAAGGATGAACCCTTATTACTAATTCAAGACAACATCAAGTATCAAAGAGAATCAGAAAGCTCTAAAAGCATGAACAATGGTCTGCCTGTGATTTTATTAATAAGCTTCCAGAACCAATAACTGTTCGCACAAAGTAATTTTACTTTATGCTCGGAATGAGAATCAAGGCATTCAGAATTAAGGGAGTACCTCATAATGTGAAGACCGGAAGGTAAGAAGGTTGAGCTTAAAGCGATGTACGCGCTGCATCTTAGAGAAAACTATGAAGGTTGCAGACATATGTAGTGAATATGTGGAAAAGAGTATGTAACATTAGTACGGGAGTAATACTTTTAAGGGAGGCAAAAATCTCTAAAAACTTGTTTCCAACCTATAAAACTTCCTGTTCATAGGTTGTAAAATTCAGATATCCTTCTGATATTTTGAACCAGCTCAACAGCACAAAATTCCAAACGGTCGACACAAGGATGAAAAGGCAAAAGAAGTAAATAATTAACCATCAGCCTCTCAGGTTTCCCTAAGCAGTATTATTTTCAGGGAAGTGTTACGAGAAGCTTCAAAAGCCCGTTATACCGCTCTGGCCCCTTGTAAGACCAGTTTTTTTCCAATACATGTCCAATATTGGGCAGATACCTGTGCTTCTTGGGTAACACAGCAAAGACGGGGACCATGTGAAGGCTCCAGAATTGAATATGCTTAGAGTTAAAACGATGTTTATAATTTTTGAATGAAGTAATTGCACTAAAATGGACATTTGGGCTAGTGTGTCTCATCTTTAGGAACAACGCAAGGACGGGAAAAGAAATAGACAAAAGGACGAGCGCCGACTATCAAGTGACGTTTTTATTTCTGAAGGCAGGAATATATAGGCTTTGAGTGCTTGAGAACACATATAAAAAAGACAATTGCAGCAGGTACATTTCATTGTTAGAAAACGAGAGGGAAACCACGTGCTCCGCTCAGCTGCTAACAGCGGGCTGGGGGCCAAGATGAACCAACACCAACTAGCCAAAATGTCTACTCCAGTGCATTTTATTTCCTCAACATCGGGCCCTTTCACTTCCCTCGTTTCTCATGCTCTTCCAAACCCGAAAACATAAATTTATAGCGCTCGTCCTGCAGCCTCCTTCTTGTGCCATCTTTGCGCTGCTTCTTAGGATGAAAATACACCAAAATATTTGAGGTGAAGCTTACTGCCGGCGATGCAGCCGGAAGTATTTTAAATTTTCTTAGTACTCCTTTCTTAAGCAGAGAGGCATTTTATTAGGCTAAAACATTCAAAATATTTTTTATATACTGTTTACAACTTTTGAACTCCTAGTCCCAATCCTACGGCTTTAGTGGAATGTTTACACTCAACTAGTCAGAAGACATCAATTGCGTTGCAGAAAGTCTTGATTCAATTTTTTTGCCTCTTCATCATATTTTTCATACGAGATTTTTTTGTCGCTACATATTCGCTAAATGCGTGTATGAGTGGGATACTTTCTGACATGTTCGCAGTGCAGGAATGGGGAAAATGGAGCTCTCAGGCAAGTCATCTCATCGTCTATGTTTTTATTTGCCAGTGTGTTATGCATACCATGATTCATTCCTAATTTATTGGGGCATTATGTGATAAAAAATAAAAATGCAACTCTCCAAAACCCATCTCCGACTGTTATGGCATCACTAATGTTTGAACGGCCATCACAAGTGAACGGAACCAATAAATGCAAAGTTCGTAATAAAAACTAAAGAAAGCTAGTCTGCCTGGATTCATGATATGGAACAATTTCGTGTATTCGTCAGAAAAATCGCTTTTATGCGTAGCAACTTTGCAAGCCCCCTTAATATTTCTAGAAAGCAAAATTTTCCTCCATAGATTTAATTCTGCGCTGAAAGCACTAGCCCCAAGAAAGGGGGCGAAAGAAATTTTATTGATAATTGAGAATTCAAATTTTTGTTTGCTTTTGACGCAAATCCCCACTGAGTGATAAGTTAAAATCAATGGCTACATTTTGCCTTTTCACGGTCGCGTCATAATGACCGCACACCTTTATTAGAACGAACCACGCACACGACTTTTCCTAAACAGCATTGTACAATGGCTTTCAAAATAGGAAAAGGTAAAAAAGGCTGATGTTGGCAGCTGCGCTTGAAATACCAGTTGTTTGAGAACCCTCCGAGTGAAATGCAACGGTGAATTTCAGCTACATCTTCTCCATCGTCTGGCTGCTGTCCTGAGCTTTCCATTGATAGGACGCCGCAGGTGACACGGTAGTAAAGATAAAATATAACATGATATATCAAAGAACAATTCGACTCAAGACAGCTAGGCCGTTATCTGGACTAGATTATTATGCGTAACACGGATCAAGGCTTTACTGGTTTTCAGAAGAGCTAGTGTTTCTAAGCTCAACAATAAGAAGTCGTGCAGTTTACGGCTGACTTTCAGAAATTATGTTTAGTTGGGTAACGTTGCTGCACAGTGGACTCCACTTCCCTACAGGGACCATCTCAACCCCCCCCCCCCCCCCCCCCTATTTCATTGTTACTGTCATTCACGTATGCGTGACAGGATGGGAACGCGATGTGACCCGTCCTCTTTGACGCGTCTCCGGTGTTACCTTTGCCTGTTCACTGATATTCTGAAAAAGGCCACGCTTCACGGATGCAACGCCGTCGCTTAGTTAAATTCAGGACCCAAAAGGTTATATCAACTTGGCCCTAGCGGATGTAGTTGGCTCCATGTGCCATGTGCCTCATTCGTTTTCAAGCAGCATGACACCTAATAAGAGACGATAGGCCAGGTAATAGCTCTGAGATGTTTTCGAAATTTTGTGGCAATTCCACATCTTTAAGCGCTTTGGGTTAAGGCTATGAGAAGAGCCACGAGAAATTCTTATTTCATGTGCTGGCAAAAAAAAAATTACTGCTGCCAGACAAGGAATTTGTTCTAATATTGATAAAAATAAAATTTGTATGTGTATAGCTAAAAACCCCCGGCTTACCGAAACAACAGCCAGCTCAAAAAGAGTAATTCACGCACGGTGTGCACCTTTATGCCCACGTCACGGAGTTCCAGCCATATTCATCGAACAAATTATTGCTCGATTAATTGCATTCTTCATCAAAGGAAGCTGCTTCTGTAGCTACAATGATGATCAGCATCCATTAGCAACAGTTTCTGCCACGTGGGAAAAGAAAGAAACTACAGCATTCGGCAGATCTTCCGATTCACGCCGTAGAACTTCGCAATGGGTAACTATATTTTATCGTTTTGAATAGCGATTCTCCTCTCAAGGCACGAAATGGCCCTTACATTCTGTTCTTAAATAATTTCAAATACAGCCGGCATCAATAACTTCGTGAAAACAACTATAAACGCTACGATAAGATTTTTAGCATTAATATGCGCAAAGGAAGACGCCACGCCGTAAAAGGTTTGTATGCTTACTGGTCACCAATAAACTTACCGGTAACCTAACTAACCCGCAGTTGGTAACCAGCACATAAGAAGAAATAGCCTAGCCTCCCATCGTCCGCGCCAGTGCTGCGGTTACGTGGTGTTACGAAAATTGCTTTTAACCACTTCTCGCGAGAATTGCTTGAAGGAATTTGTAGCACATTTTCGCACAGGAATATATAAATAAAACGACGCTTCGTAGCCCTATTTTTCCTACAGTATCTAAGACGCAGTAAAAAGCAATGAAAATTTCTCTTTGCAACACGTGCTTTAGGTGCAGTTTCCGCAACACTTTTCGCGATAGATTTGAATTAACCTGTTTCCTTTTGGATGCGCGATATAAGCCGGCGTCGTTTATGGCTTTCGCTGTCCATGCTAAAAAAAACTTCGTTGCGCTCAGAAAGTATAGGAAAGTCCTTTTGGCCGCAGTAGAAATTTGAAATTCTCCACTAGCGGTTGTTCTCGAAAGCATGGCTCACCTGATTGCGGGGATAACGTCCATCATAATCCAAGGTGTACAGTGGAAGCGCAGAATGGGCCCAGAGAACCGCTGCAGATATTCCTTGAGCAAATGGGAGACCGGAATCAAAGTTACCTGTACACTTCTTGGAGCAAGTTCTTGCCGAATGGCGACCTGTTGTGAAGGTGTCCAAAAGTCACTTCTTCTCCTTCTACTGGGTCTTCGAAATCATATTGGGCTCAGTCAGTAATATTTACAACCAAACATCGTCGATCAATACAATGACAGCTCACCTCTTCCTTAAAAGGCGACCTGAGCCAAGCGACCAGGCAAAACGTGTCGCTAAACAAATGCTCCTGTGCTTCGACTTCGTGTATAGTCTACGAGTCGCGCGGATGAAGCAAGCGCCGACCAACTCGGCAGCCGCGCCAGCGCGGCTCTGAGTGCTGCCGGTGACGCGGCGCGGGAAGCGGGAAAGAGCTCCGCATTTTCGTCGCGCTTTTCCCTGTCTCCTCGTTCCCCCTTCTCTCCTCTGTTTCCTCACGGACCCGTGAAAGAGCGGGTACGCGAGCGCCGGATGTGACGTGCTGATCGTTCCGTTCACGTGACCTTGTGTGCGGCACGCCCAGAGCGGTGGCGTCGGCGGCTGTGAGCGAGTGCGCCAGCCGGTGCTTTCATTCGCTCATAAGCGTGCCAGCAGGCTGCCACTCCGGAGCAGGGGGAGCGTGCGTCAGTTGCTGCCGGTTGAAAAAAAGAAAACAGCAATGAAAACATATAAAAGTAAGCTCGCAATGTGCGGCGTATTTTTAGTGCGTCATGATCGGGTATTACAATATGTACATCAGTCTTTGTTGTGCTTCCTTTTCCTGTGTTACTTCTTCACCTCCGCCTACATCCTGCCTTATCTCCACGTGTTTGCATGGGAGAGAAAATATGGGTCATATCCTCCCTAGATGAGGCCATACCGCGCTGCAACTGATGCGATCAGTTGGGACGGCTTTAAAGGTGTTGTAGGTCGGCAATTTTCAAAAGTTCTGAGTGCCCTTGAAACATAGTGCGGCCGCCAGGCAACACTCGTCCGAATCTGACGAACGATGAGTGGCATAGGCGCTATCACAGTCAAGTTCATTCGATGGCTTCCAATATTGCGCCCAAATTTTCCATCCGTGTAATGCAACCGCTTACAGAACTTTATTTTTATTTATTTATTTGTACATACTATCGGTCGAATCTGGACCAAGATAAGAGTGGACACAACATGAAACTTGTGGCATGCGCAGACCAGCAGGTTTAAAACGCACAGATTAAAATGCATAGATGGCGAGTAGCATACTGAAAAAGAATATGCTTCTTGGAGCGTGATAACTCAGCCAAGGAAATCAGGCGTGCTTTTCTGTGCTTATAACTTGACGGTGCCGGCTGTACTTTATGTTTTCGAGGTTTCCTTACTTCCTTCCTTGGCTCTGGTCCGAGTAGAGCCCACGGAATATGATTACAAACGTTTCAAAATATCTAGAGAGAGATATGTTTTTGAATTTGAAGCAGTCTGAGTTTTGCTGTTCTGCACTCTAATCAAATGGGTCTCCAGGAAACATTAGAGACCGAATTACCACTGTGGGTGTAGATATTGAAATGTTATATTTTTTGTTTGTTTTTGCGCATAACGCTGTTGAGGGCAAAATAAGAAGGAGCTTCTCATATTCGAAAATTTCGAATGGCGAATTCAAAATGCAATGTCAGGAAAGTTGAAAATTATTCGACGCGAGCAGTGTAAATTCACCCTTTTCAGAGAACTTTTCGAAAGAATTGGCGCGGAATTAGATTAAAGCCCGCTGCTCTGTTCTCCAACAACAGTTCTGACACCTATGCCACGTAACATGCTGTCGCGATCGTTACACGAGTCATAGAGGATCCAGCGCCTCTACGCGGTCCATTCATGTGGTGCGCACACAATAGTCATACATAGCCTGCGAAATTGAACCTAGTTGCAGGGCTCAGGCTGTTGCAGCAAACTCTACCTTGATATCCTATCTAGAAGGCCATCGGTGATGTCTCTCACCCGTCTGGTCTCCTGCGATATGCCGCTAGTTTATTCTCTTTAGACACCGAAAGCAAATCGTAATACTTTATACATGTAACTTGACACTCATGCAAAAAACCCATGTCATAATGCAGCGACTTCTCGTCGAGATTATGGGCACGTGTTTTAATAGCTACAGCATTGACTCCAAGAACTTTAGTACCACACCACAGCGCCGCCGCCAGTGGTTCGCTACTGCGCACGACGGCTCCTGGCTTTGTATGAATATTTGCCCAGTTAGCGAACATTCTTTAAAAACAATTATTCGTATTCCACCTCATCTGTAAGTATCATGTTCGCATGCTATTATTTACTTTTAGTTCTAGTATTCTTATTTCATTCAGTGACAAGGTTTATGTATTCGCATTTTATTAATGGTGGAAATGTCATTTTTGTAACATCCAAAACATTTCATTAAGTAACCCTAGGTGTAGCGAACATTCGGTTGCTTTGTGACAGAACACATTCGCATGAACCTCTGTGGTGACATCCCGGGCCAGGGCGAAATAATTTGATCGGTATACGCCTACTAACAGTTGTGTAGAAAAACGCTTTGATGTGTTTGCATTGTCTCACAACCGGAGTTCTGTGAAAACTTCAAGTTGGAACTGACCAGTGTGTTAAAGCTAGTGCACGAAGGGCACGAAAAATTGTCAACTCAGGTGTGCATATGAAGAAGGTAGCCAGTTCAAAACATTCACACAGATCCTATATTAGCGGTCAGCTCGATAGTTTGTAGACACAAACAATTCTTTACTATTTAGCCACATCAACAACACAAACCCACGGCAAACTCTGCTGAGTAAAGCGTCCGCCCCGGGCTAGAGAACAAGCATGCCTCTCAGTACTGTTGCATAAAATGCGTTGAGGATCTGGTCTCTACTGATATGCTGTCTTTAGGCATGCAACAAAAAGAAAACTGGCGGAGTAAAAAACTTTACTTAGACGTGCTTACAAAGCCTTTGCCCATATTTCAAAATCTAAGACGTGAAAAACTTCGGCATACATGCTGACATGACAGGGCCATTCGGCGTGAAAATAGTTTCGTTTGAATATAAATGAAGCTCATTTTTCAGTAGACAAACGGCCAAGTGCAAGCGACTGACATAAATTTCCACCAGTATTTGCTCTGCTCCAGAAGATTCAAATTCAAGCCGGCATGCTTTTAGAGGCAGTCGACTTGGAACATAAAAGCAAAACTGCTGATTGCGTTCTTACGAAGTAATTCCCGTTTACACTGCTAACTCGGTGACATGCTGTCCAAAGTTTGATATACATTTATTTCGCTTATAATGAAACTGAGAAAGAGTAATAATTTGTAATATAAACAGTCTGAGCCAGTTTATGTCAGCGTGTTTCAGAATGTTCTTAGGGATTTAAATCAAGCATACCACATTTACTTTTATATGTGCAATGGGCTTCCTCGAAGGTACCGCGTTAGGTGCAACGTTACGTTGTATTTCATAGCATGGTCTTCGTGTCATCCTAATTAAACAGCGTTTTATTTTTAAAAGGTTTATGACGCAGGAAAAACAAATAGCTTATTTTCTCGCCTGCTTATTGCTCATGGCAAGGTGATCTTATATTTTGTTACTGGTGAATAAAGAGAAAGTTTTTATCCCGTGCACTGACTGTCCATTTGTTTTCGTTATGTGCACGTGGAAAAGAAAAAAAAAGTGAGGTCTGATTGGAACTACAATGGACGTGCCCTCTTACTAGGAGAACGCATTTTTTCGACGCAGGGTCACCTAATACTGCTTTTGGAGGAGCCACACGTGCCGGTATAATTTAAGACTGCTGCTTGGAACTTGCTTTTTTCCTCAGACGAGAAGGACTGCGATGAAGAAACGTTCGGTATATCTTTTCCGGGGGTTGTAGAAGTTAATACTTCCAATGCTACCGAGAGATATATTGCAAACAGTCGACTCGTCACTGTTAGGCCACGAATCAGTGAAAGGCAAAATAAAATTTTTTCTTGTCTTTTCTTGTTCGCAAAATTGCCTTTATTACAATAGGCCGCTGGTTTTGGTGTCTTTCATCGTACTTTTTTTTTCTGCGCCGTGCTAAGGTTTGCGTTATGGCGCTGCACAGTGGAAACATTTCTTTTTTTTTTAGAAACGTTTCGAGCACCTGCCATTCTGGTGCGTGCCATTATGTTCTTGAGGACAACAACAACGCCAGCAACAGGTTACCGGTCACTGGCGCTAGAAGCAGTAATCGAGTGTTGGGACATATTGGGTTTTAATGTCAGTTTTAAATCACAGCGCAAACAGCACACTCAAGTTTCCTTGCCAACGGTGCAGCGCACTTTGAACGGACTTCTTTTTCCTTTCTTCTTTAACAGAATAAATCAGACAGGCAATGAAACGAAAAGGTTATGTTATTTCTTTTTTTTTGGGGGGGGGGGGGACTGCATTTATAACACAATCCCGCCAACTTATTCGTTGGTGACGCAGAGTCCTCAAGTAGAAATATTTTTATACCACTGGTAGTCTAATTAGTGTAATATGATTTTCCAATACTAATAATTTACCAGTCATATACCACTACGCCTTGGCTGCTTACTGTAAGGTGTCGCGGCACGATGGTACGGCGCACGTGCACTGCAGCCCCGGCTAAGACGACGACACGACCTCGCAGAACGAGATCCATAGAGCCCTCGAGATAATAAAATATTAAAGTTCATTCATTACTTTCCTGTATTCGCTGCTTTGTTCATTGTCGTTGTATACTCCGAAGACAAAGTTTTGCAATCGGATTATAGAAGCCAAGAGTGGTATAAATCAAGGATCATAGGGCAGTGTTTCTGTTTTTTTTTTACGAAGGTGGTGCAGGTGAACACGCGCGAGGATTGATTAAACGAGACGTAAATACCCGAGAAAGTAGAAGATCGAACAGCCACCACCGTAGCCAATTTCTTAGATTACCACAACAGAAATTCGGAGATCCTGTTTTTGGACCCTTCTTGCACCTTGTGGTTGCTTTTTATTCTGCTTTGTAATGAATTATCTTTCAGCGATAAAATAACAAACTGTTTATTTCCCGTTGATCAGAACCACAAATTAAAAAAAAATGAACGTTCGCTTATGTTCCTTGGCTTTGTTGACTACTGGCGTTTTTCGTATGCACGTCATGACGATCCCCAGATTTCCTTTCCCTTGTGTTAAAACAATAATTTTCCAGGAACTTGCATTCAATCTATAAAACCACAAAATGGGAAAGAAAGGAGGTGGTGGTGAAAACATTTATGAGGGATGGACAGGAGGTATGCTTGGATCAGCCCGTAAGGGACCGATCCTTAGAAGCACTAGGTGGAGGTCCCTAGTTTGGGACCCCAGTGTCGGTGGCCGCCACTCAGGCGCGCCCGACTAAGGCTTCTTGGGCCTGCAAGTCATGGCAGCCGAGCACGGTCGCCTCCCAGTCCTCACGGGTTAGGTTGGGGAGAGGGGGGGGGGGGATAGTCGGTTTGGAGTGAAAGAAAGAAAAGCTGTGAGGGTTTCTCACGAGCCACCGAGGAAATAAACGGGAACCTAACGCACTGGCCTCAACTGTGAATGCTTACTCCCCGGGGTAAAATGATATAGTCCTAAGGTCGCTGTCGTCTAGCTCGAATGAATACTCAGCCTCCTCTGTTGGTTTTATGGACTCAACGTCCCAACGAAGCTTAGGCAATGAAAAACGCCGTAGTGGAGGGCCCCGGATAATTTTCACACCCTGGGGCACATTAACGTGCGATAACATGGCCCAGTACACGAGTCTCAAGCACTTCGCATCCATCGAAATGCGACCACCGCGGCCGGTATCGAACCCGTGTCTTTCGGGTAAGCAGCCAGCACCATAACGACAGCCACCGCGGCTCCGTGTCAGCCTAGTAAACACTCTGAAGTATTGCGCTTCCCTGACATCGCCGTTGGAACGAGCAAAGCGGTCGCTTCTAGGCACAATAAAAGAAAGTTGAGTCGAGTAAATAAGACATTTTTCTTTCCTCGTTGTAGGATGTCCTGGCTGCCCAATACCCGTTTATTACCGACGATATAAAGACTTCCATAACCAAGCCATGCTCTTTCCCGCGAGGAAAAAAATATGTCGCGTCTGACAGGATTCGCGCTTATCACGCACGCCAGGCCTTAGCACAGCGTGGGTTCTCTTTGTTTGCTCTCTGCAGAGCGCAAAGCCCAGAGTTTCCGCACCGCGGCCGCCATCAGGAAGCTCCCTCAGAAAACGTGCAGAATACAAGGTGGACACCCCGACTAGTTCTTTCTTTAGGTCATAACTTCCTGAGTGTTCCCTTTTAATAACTCATGCGTCCTTCCATCCATGAAAATGCGGGAAAAAGAAGAAGGCCACAAGGAGCAAGAGTATTAGCAGCAGCACTTTTATATGGTTGCTTGGCATTAGAGCACCAGAATGGAAATTTCAACATAATCTGTGGAATGCATGGGCGTGATCATAAGTTGGATCTCAGTGGCGACACAGGTCTTTTTTCTGAGGTATTTTGACTGCGAAAACAGCTGAAATTGCCCACATGGACGTTGGGCTAATGTGGAATTTAAGGCGTGTCGTAAGCCTTATATTTTAGTATCTCCAGAGTGCTTAAACTTGAATATGTTTTCTTCGAGTATTTTCTAGCCAACCTAGCGAGTTAAGGGCTCCCATTTCAAATATAACTCTTTTTTTGCTTATTCATTGATATAATCTACTTTTATAGATTCCAGAAAAACATTTAATTTTACTGCAGCTATTACGTATCATGAGCTTTGAGAATTAAGACCTTCAAAATGTCGTTTTCTGATGGTGAATGATCAAAGTTTAAATGCACATTTTTTTAAAGGAATTAGTTTCAAAATGCTCCGTTTTGTAGAACAACCCTGTTGCTTTCTTTAGATGCTTAATATGCCTAAAGTTACACTTTATCGGGCATATTTAAATCAAATATTTATTGCGAAATTACGAATAATTGCCACACGTATGTGTAGATAAACTGATTGCACCCCTTGCTCTCTTGAAGTTGCTAGGACACCTGAGCAAAAAAAAAAAAAAACAACGGCAGAATTATTCAGCACTGCATTTTTTTCAATTCTTGAGACATGAATGATCACAGCCGCGAAAAAAAAAATACACGCTGAGAAGACCATGTCTGAAGTTAATTTGCACATTTTAGGGCAAAAACAGTATCAAATGCTCAAAACTCCTCCATAGAACCCTCATCTTTAAAGATCAGGGGGACAGTAAAAAACGATGGATAGAACGGCCACTACAAGCAACCTACGCGTAAGTTCGAAGTGCCTATCGGTGACGCGTAGCACACAGCATCGACAGAGGAGCAACCGCTTTGGCGCACCCGAAGTGGTTTTCCTTGCCACGTGCCTGCTCTTATACTCATGAACTTCTGCGCTACGAAGTCACACGTGGCTTGGGTTACGAAGCCGGGCTACGTTGAGAAAAGCTAGGTTAGGAATTATCATGTATAAGTAGCTCGTCTAGTGGTACAGGATGCGGTCTCCACACGTATGAGGGGACCGAGCGGCTGACGGCAGCGGTTTTTAGTGGTGCAGCGAAACACTTTCAGAGCCGCCTGTTCACTGCAGGTTGTATATTGCGTTTGAACTAAGAATCGCTACCGAAGCAGCAAATGTAAAAGAGCCGGTTTAGATGCAATCTGGCCGTGTTTCCAAATCGCGCATGCTAAAGACGCGAAACGCTCTTACATGGCAAATGTATAGCTATTTCAGGAGTCGATAGCAGACGATACGCGCGCGTTCCGCCACAACCTGATCTGCAATGACTGATCAGCCAACCTGATCTGCAATTTCAGCCAATAGAGACGCCCCCTAGCTACACGGCACCCATACAGCCGATTGCACTGCTGCTTTTGCTTTTTGATCGCTGCATCGTGTGCTGATTTCGCTGCGAGAAATGCGCCGTTGCCGCATTTCTCTGGTTGTGATCTTTCCTTTTCAAGCAGATACCAAGACAACGGTCTTCACTCGTCTGAAAAATCCGAAATCTACAGTGCGCCAGGACTGTAAAAAGCGAATTGCACTCGCAAATTTTCACGGCCAAACATGTAAAGGATGTCATTTGTCTCGCTTTTAATGCATATCTCTGTATAATCTACCGTTCTAAGGCTTGAATATAATATGAACAAAAGTAGTGAGTCGCTTAAAAGAGGAATACGATCGGCAACAAGAAGTTCCTCACCAGCTCTTCAACCCCGTGCTGTATAATCCAGCCCTTCGAAAGGTTTTTCTGAAACTGCCGTAATTGGCAGTCCAGAGATGCTGTCTCTTAACCTGAGAGTCTTCCTGAGGGCTGAGGGCAGTAGTGTCGAATATTAAAGTCTTGTCTGATGTGCGTTGGCAAAAATATAGTGCTGAAGAATTGATCATATGAGCTCTTGCCCGTTGAACCAAAATACAGCATAGCGAAAGGAGAAACCAGATTTTGGATTCAGGAGTAAATCTTGGTTACCTTTCTGTATCGCTGAGTGATCAGAACAGAGCTTGTTCTTTCGTTGATAACTTTCCGTTTAACATACTATGCTGTCCTTCAAAATTATTGAGCCATGAGCACAATTTTGCAAAGGTTATACCAATGTCATTGAATTAAAAGAATCTCGGCATATCGTTGACGGGATTAATAGAATACAGAGAGCACTAGGGGTTCTGCTTGTGTTTCTTGTTTATTCCTACAAAATGCTCGTTGACCTTACATGTCGCGAGAATGAGGGAGTATCTGGCAAGGGTGGCAACTTCGGCACGCCGGTAACGATTATTCATAACTAATAGGGAGATCTAATCATTGACCTCCTCTTATGAACATAAAATTTCTTTTTCATTCTTTGTAGGTTGCTGAAAATTAAGCTACCAGGTACTACACCCACATCCCCTTTTATAAACTGTTTAAAAGCGCTTAATTAGGTATTCAAAACAAATAACTACATTATAGAAAGAAATAGGCGTGTATATGCACGGCTGTCATCGAGAAAGGCCTGTATACCCCACACTGGGCAAGTTGTAATCATGGAACTAACGAAATTTAACCAAATGAGAAAGAAATAATAATAAATATACGCTTTATAGGGTGTCAAATAAGAGTAAGTAGATGATAAGTCTCGGAAAGTAACTAGGCATCATAATTAACCTATCTTTGCCAGCAAAAGGCCACCGCCAACACAATGCAGATTACCTCTACATGACGCTGTCTTTATAAAGAAAATGCAACCGAGGCAAACATCCGAGCGAAAAGGCAGTGGAACCTACCTAATCAAATTTAAAAAGTCAGTGTTTAGAACAAACTTCAGATAGCTACTAAAGGGTAAATTTATTATGGATTTACGATTTTTTACGCTTCATGTTTTTCCGTGCTGAGTAGAGGAAGGCTTTTAAAAAAACTTGCACTTCGTGTTCCAAAATAATTTCCTTTACATATACTTAAGGCACTAAGTTCGCAGAAGCATGCCTCAGTAGCCCACGTTTTTTCTCTGCACAACGCCCTTCGTAATGTTCTTTTCTTCGCAAAGAATTATCTTGGGCAGTAATAAAATATGCGAAAAAGCATGTCGCGCGATAAATGTAGTCTGCCTGCGGGCTCCGAACTTATCAAAAACTTGTACAGTGTGCGTATGTACTCTTTGCCTTATTTGAGGCGCTGTTGCGTTCAGGCTAGTTCATCGCAAACATTTTCTTTCTAGAGTTTTTACATAAAGCGAGCCACATTTTATTGACAAGTTCAGAAGATTTATGGCTCGTTGACGGCATGTCGACACTCTGAAAAATGACAAACCTGCCAGGAAACGATGACTGGGTCCCAAGGGCAAGCGTAAATTGAAAGTTTTTGTCTCAACCCTCAGGGCGTTTTTTCGCCATGCTGCACTTCGCGCTACAGGCCCAGAGGGGAAATCAGATACCGCAGAAACAAAACAACGCGCCTTCAGGTATCGCGAAACGATCGGCAGAAAGTGGCGGATTACAAGCCAAGCTGTCGAATACCAGAGGATCAGATTGTTTCGAATGGCAGATTCGGAACGTTTTATTACTTTTTTGTATTGCCCTTTCCGAAACCACTTTACAGTTTCCAAGTATTCCTCGTCGACGTGTTTTCTTTTCAACTTCTATCAATCTCCATATGAGAAAAAGTGCAAACATCGTCATGTTTCTTTTTGCAAGCTCCTTCCCTTTTCTTCGACGTACTTATTTCCCTCGCAATGCAAGCGAGAAAGATGAAAGCGTTGCTGTGAATACATCGGAAATGAGCCGCCGCGGTGGCTCAGTGGTTATGGTGCTCGGCTGCTTACCCAAAAGACGCGGGTTCGATACCGGCCGCGGCGGCTGGAATTTCTTTGGAGGAGAAATTCTAGAGACCCGTGTACTGTGTACTGTACGATGTCAGTGCACGTTAAAGAACCCCAGGTGGTCGAAATTTTCGGAGCCCTCCACTACGGCGTCTCTCATAGCCTTAGTCGCTTTGGGACGTTAAGCCCCATAAACCAACCAAACCAAACATCGGAAATGAGATTAGTAAATCTGTCTCTAGGGTCGAACAAGCCCACGCGAAATGACTACACGAGGAAATAGAACGCTACGATGAATAAATTTGGAAAATTCTAGTAATTTAGACAGACACCAGTACGCGTGTTTGCGTCCAGCCAGACTACATAATTCTTTTCTTAAGATCGCTGATCTGAAGCCATATAGGCAAAACCGTCTCCTCAGATTCGATGCCTTACCTAAACACGCTGCTCAGGCATGAATAGCAACCCTGTTGGTCTAATGCTCAATACTACAGCCTGAATATTGAACACTAAGTCATAACATAACAAAAAATACAGAGCGTGACTTTTGATTAAACAAAGAATATCACGGCACTCGTATTCTAAGCACAAGCTCTGGCTTGTTTCGTTATCTTGTTATATTTCTTCTGTGTATCTTCTTTTTTTCTTCCAGCGTTGTTACTTTCGATGTGCACTGCACGTACTCTGAGTTTATGCACATGGAAACAATATTTTGTCCATATTCCATGTCAACCTTTAACCTACCTACATAGCAAGAGCGCAGCCTCGCCCCCCTCTGCTACCCATATAAAAATAGCAATATTAAACGTGCACCTAAGTATATAGGCGTGAGCACTCCTGCACCGTGTTACCTCATGCACTGTTATGAAAAGGCACTGGGAGACAGACCATATCGTAGCAGCCGTCCAATAGAAAGTTTTTAAAGCTTTGAGTTCAAAAACTGTCAGGCTTAGCTTATAACAGGTGTCTGCATCCATTCTTATGGTGATAGAGTCCTGGAAAATTTCCTGGCAGAAGAGGCGAGAATCCTTAAAGATTCTCTCACCACTTTTTTATACCGAGCAGTTTTATCGTTATTAAGCGCAGCCTAGCCGGGAGGAAAGTACAGGAGAGCCTCGAAGACCGGAAATTAAACGCATCCAGAGCGTTTCGTGGAAAAATACTAATAGTAGTTGACTGAAGGAAGAAAGCGCATGGAGCTTTTGAAGCATGAAGGATATTGCTGCACAGAAATTAATTTCGAGAGATTGATAAGCTCTGTATCTACAATATACGCAGAGAAGGGAGGCGGAACACCTCCGATTACATTTATTATACCCCATCGAGCAGAGCGGCCGGCAGCGTGCGCACAAGTGCTTAAACGTCTACATAGCTACAAGATGGAGTACATTGTTTGAGATAACTGCTATGAAGTGAGTGCAGAATGAGTAGCAGTATTAGCACTCTTAAACGTAACCGACATCTCATCTGTCGGTTGGTGTATCTGTTGGTTACAAGTAACCTGTGCGGTTCTTTTCAACAACCGGATAGAGTATGGAGGGAACTTCATGCCCTTTGTATCCACCAGACAGGAGGATTTGCACGTTTGTCTTCTGCGTATACTGCATTGAACCTTTCAGCATATGCTACAGGCAGCCTATGTCTCTTCGGAGTGCAGCGATTAGCCGCTCGTTATGCTGCATATGAAGCTCCAATCTCCAGTTCTCATGTAGCCGTGTGCTTTGGTGTCACCTGTAATTCGGCGCTGAAAAAAAGCAGGAACGTTTCGCTGCTCTTCCGCTAGAGACATATGCGTGGCGTAATGATTTATATCTCGTGTATTCCTTTAAAGCTAGATATCGCTGAGGTTTTTGTCTCCTCTCAGAACTGCTCGGGTCGGACCCGCCTTTTTTTTTTGTTTGAAGGCGCAGAACTTCTCAGCCATCTCAGTGTGCTAAATGTGTGCGGTTGGTAAAAGTCCATCTGTCCGAGTTCGAGAGCGTTACCAGTGCGAGGCGCTGGAGGAATAGGCACTGAAGACAAAGCATAGACCAAGCATAGACCAGCGCAGTTTGCACAAATCGGAAAAAAAAAGGTTTTAACCCTTTCAAACACGTATTATGTTCCCCTATAAAGAAATATGGCAGTATTTTTCTGTGCATGTTTAGCACTGTCTGTGTAGCAAAAACAACATGAATGTCTCAAAGTTTCAGAATCCGCGCACGCATGCTTCACACAGGTGGATCGCTGCCTTATTCTCCCACGAAACGCTTGATTGCAGAAATTAAAACTTAGATTACACCTCGAAGCCCCTTGCGACGCGAAAACAAAGCTAAAGCTAATATATGCTCTAGAAGAGCACACCAACGCGCGATACAATAAAAAAGCAGCAGCGCTACGCGCCACTTCCTTGGCGTGTCGTGGAACTCTGAGACGGCTATCTTTATTTTGGAAAAAAAATCAGTTCTCTAGATACAAAATGGCCCTGCTAGTCTGTCCAGCGGGAGATTTGCATGTGTTCTTCATAACTGACAAGATGATAACAGTGCTAGAACCTTTGAACAAAATTGGCAAAAATCGCATGAACTATGGTGGGCGTCTCGTCGCAGAACTTCAAGGCATGCAGCATTACCCAATAGTAAAGTATACATTTTAGACCAACTAATGTGTCCAGTCGAAGCATCAGGCTCAGCCTTTCTTCTGAAAACTTTCTTGGCTCATGCCAATGTGCTCCGATGAATTGTGGCCAGGAGGTTTCACATGATGGAGGGCTTGCCAATATTACCGACGAGAGGGCGAGATGCGAGAACAAAGATAGGCTGTAAATTGACCTCAATTATAAGCAAGGAACGTGATTTGTAACGCGTTATCCTAATCGACGACCAACGCCTGTCATCGACAGCTGCCATGCTCACAAAACTAACCATGACGACATGGCAGCAGCGAGACGAGTACCGAGCGCTGAAAATATGGAAGCGCAGATATTTTTGGTGCAATAAGTGCTATTTAGCATGTTTACAATTAACTTCAGCCAAAAGACTGTTGCCATTAGTATTCACCTAAGCATAGGCACAGAGCTCTAAAAGGAGCCGACACACATCACTATTAGGCGGTTATTCCAAACAGGCCGGTAACAAAAAAGTTTTTTTTTTTTTCTGGAGCGGCCTAAAACAACGTTTCATGTCTAGCGAGAGGTGTTCGGGGAAGGGGTGCGAACATGAGTGTTGGGTGGGATGGCACATGACCGGCATCAAGAATTCGAAGCCTTGTTTCATGACGATTCTTCGCTCCATCATTTAGTTTCGAAATTTTCGTGTCCCGGCCTTTTACACTGGAGTCTGCCTGTGGCATATCTTGCTAGGTATTAGCGCTCACATCTGGCAGCCACCAATCACAAAGCAAAAAAGAGTGAAACGGGGAAATGAGAATTACTAAATACTGGCTCGGCCCGCATCCTGTTTTTATTTCGCATCGATGTAGTAAAGTGCAAGTGCTTGTTTTAATCAAGTAAGTTTCTGTGAAAATGATGAACTTGATGGGTTATATTAAAGAAGCTTGTCCGAATTAATCGTGGGTTTAACGGCATGAAGATGAACATGCGCTAAGAGAGACGTTGTAGTTGAGCGCGCCAAACTGCGGCCACCAGTGGCTCTGTAACATCTACTCACATCACACAGCACACGGATATTCGCCTTGATCGGAATATGGCCGCCGTGGTGGTAAATAAGTTTCACGTCAGGACTGAGAAGCCGACCGCTATAGCCACCAAGCCAACGCTGCATGTTTGTCTTACTTGGTGTACTTTTGATGAAAATAAGCCTCTGTTGAGCTTCTTGTCCCTATCAACGTCCACTGGCTTTCACTTGCCTGGATATTGATGCATTTATACTGCACCTCATGCAACTTCGGCCGGTACAGCTCAACTTATGAAGTTTATCATCGCTAGTGTGCAGTAGAGGTTTTGTGCGTAGAACCGACTTGCGCTGCGTCCAGCGGCAACGCTGTCCTTTCATCTCATACGTACGAACTGACTTTGTATCCACCAATTGTTCAGACTCCACTTTATCGTTCCTGGTCAAACCAATATCTCCCATTTCAGCAAGAAGCCAAAGCACTGAGGACACGAGAGGCATATGTTCAGTAATGAACGTGAGAGCATTTAATGGAATGACTACTACTAATGTTGCCGAAAAATACAAAATGTTTTGAACAAAGCAGCATAAAAAACCAAGCGAGACTTAGTTTCCGGGGTCTGCTCTTCAACTTTAAAGTTCGTTCCCTAGTTTTTCCAGTCCATTAGCAACTGTCGTGCATATATGTATTCTGGAGTAGTTTTTAGTCGTTTTGTAATGTATGATACGGGCTACGAACTGTTCGAAAGGAAAAAAACAAACACGTTACTTCGAAATGAGTGCTTTCGACTGGAATTTAGGCAAGGGTAATGAGGCATGCATGCTGGATGAAAAAAAAAGCAGCTTGGCAGGAGTAGTTGAAATTCGGGCACATTAACTGCGAAGAATATTCCCCCTTTTGACTGATAGCTTTCTCGGAGGCGACTCTGCGTGCATCGTCGCGCTCATTGTAAGCGATGAAAAAAGCAACTATGACTGCAACGTTTAGCTCAAGAAGAGGTGCTTTAGTTTTGGTGGTTTTCTTTTTCAGCGCTTTGAACTAGCTACGACTTTTAGAGATTTTTGCGCCTCCGGTTATAGCAAGTATACCCTTCTAGAAAAAAGCTATGTCATTAAAAGCTGTCTCCCGTACTTAAGGATTGCATTTAGCAGCTGAAGCACACTGCTCTCGCATTGCAGGATTTTTTAAACATTGCTGAAAGTTAGAATGTGATATCAACTATATTCTAACAGGAAAAGTGTCTGATGCGACGTCAGAGCATAGTGTCGCTTCTACCCGCACTCATGGGCTTGTATATAGTATCATTGGTCATGTCATCGAATGCAATTTGAACTGAATATTTTTTGTCCTTTTTACGCCACGTGTAGTGACTATTTAGTCAAGGGCAAAGGTTAAGAACTTCTAGACTGTTGGCGAAGAATTGTATATCTACTATTACAGCGTTCCTCTCGTAGGTAGGATAGCAACACTCAAAACTGGGGCTTAAGCAATCAGGAGTTCAGCTCCACACGCGCGAAATTTCAAAGAGCACGCATAGCGGAATAATCGCCACTTGGCTCAAAACAACAAACACGACGTCACGTACTAAGCGCTTTGAGTGTACGGCTGGAAAACATGTTAAACTTCAAGCAAAACTCAGTTTCACCATATAACACTGTGAAATTTCAATCGTTAGCCATCTGCCACGTGTTTCGAGAACACATAACGAAGCTACATTTTTGTATACACTTGACGAGCGCTTAAATATTACGCATTGTGTTTCCACTATAAAACACATTAGGTGCTCAGAGGAAAGGGCGCAGTAACGTACAAGACTGAATTTAAGCGGGAGAATACAGGGAAAATCAGAAAATATTAGCGTAAAGCAAGGGTGGGCGATAGAACACGGTTTGTCGCGGTCTAAAGTTGTGTGCGGCACGTACAATAATATAGACGCGAGTTGCTATTTTTATCCACCTCTGCACTTTTACTGCAAAGCTGCTGGAACAGAAACTGAAGCAAAACTGGATCGTCATTGATATTTAAACGACTGTGTCTTCACACGAAGAAGATGTATCTTACTTACTGCAGAAATTCAAGGCCGGGTTCCAGTTAATCTCTGACACGAACAACTTGATACGATGTCGAAGCCCACTGAAATTCTGCCATATATGAGGATTACTTTTGTCTAAGTGGTATACTGATTACGAAGAATGTCTTGTTCAATGAAGTATAGTAGTTTTTCCCCCGGACTGCAAACGTTTTTATAAAATCCAATCAAAAGGTAGTACACTCAAGTCAAGGTTTGCAATCTTTGATTAGAATAGCGACTGGAATGAGGTTTGGAATGTTTGGAAGAGGCAGAGTTCCACTGATATAAGCATGGCGCTGTAGAAGCAGGAGGGTGCTAGTTTAAATATGTTCTTTTAAACGTAGCTTCTTGCGGTCCGGACCCCTGTTCTGTCAGAATTATGTCCCAAAGTGAAGAAACACCTAGAGGGCACGCTCTCTGTGCACAGGGCTGTGGTAAAATTGTAGTGCGCTGTTTTTATTGTGAACAGCCGTCTTCATTCCTCCAATAGTTAAGCTGAGAATAGTGTGTCTGCAGAGAGGTGATATTGCGCCCTCAGGGTACTATATTAAATGGTGGCATTCTAGATGTGAAGCGAGAAATTCAAGGTTTAATGTGCAATTCACTCCTTTCATCTAAATGCTTGTTAAAATATTCCAGCCGGAAAGGCAGCACGTATTGAACAGTTTGATATATAGCACTGAGTAATAACCCATATTTAAAAAAATAAATTTAAAGGCAAACTTAACAACGCATAAACTGCAACCCCCTTTGGTGATCTCCTTCTCTCCTTTCCTCAAGGGTCTTTTTGATTCCAAAGTCGATGATTATTGTGCAAACTTTTAAGGCATTGCTTTCGAACAAATGTATTCCATGAAGACATTAACGCTAGAGACATTATTTTGTGCCTTCTTCATGTACAGCCCTATTAAAAAAACCGATGCTGTAATGAATTCCCGAGTAGTTCACGCCGAGTCATACTGCGAACCTAGTGGTCTATCGTCAGCGTTTTCAATTCTACGAAGGTGACCCTCACCCCATTATAAATTGGGAATTCCAATGATCCTAGAAACCCTATACGTCGCTTAGAAAAAACATTTTGAGCTCAATAAATAGAAAAAAGGTTGCAAATAGCACTCAAAAACGTATGGAAGTCTTTGCAACCGAAGTAAAGTATATTTGTTACCGTCTTTCCGTTCAGTCTAGAAGAAATGAGTGGATCCTGATCATAAAATTTGGAATCAGACGCTGCGCCAATCAATTCCAAGCGATGTGCCTTGGATGCGGGGAAATATAATTTATCAGACGTAGTTTTGTTTCATAAAATCTTAAACGTGGGTTTACAGGTCTCCCTTCAGACGCGCTAAAAGAATTTAAGCTAGAAATAAACAATTATTATGGCGAGATCAGCACATTGCTCAGTGTTTATGCCTTAACTTGTACGGTCCCAGGCTCCTAAATGAAGGAAATGACAGCATTAAACCGCAAATAAAGACAGGTGGTTGCGACCGGAGCGTCAGCACTTCATTTCATCCAGAAATTTTCTTTATTTCTTTTATACTCTATGCCACCACTGGCGGTCAGGACCCTATATACATGTAAATGCCTTATTATCAGCAGCGAACGAAGCAACGCGTCAGCTGAAATTTGACGATTCTTTTCGTGCGAACAACGAAGAACAATATTTGTATCCTTTTGATGGAATGACGATAAGGTGTACACGCCTTTATGGAAAGCGGTAAACAACTTTCGAGAGATTAGTGCCTTGAAACAGTTGTAAAATCAGGGTCCTAAAATTGTAAAATTTTTGCTGCCAAGAGCATATTTTCACAGGGCCAAAGTTTTGGAGCACAACACCGATCGTTTGTCTTCTCTTCTTAACTCTTTATATGATGGCGCAAAATTATGCGCTGGAAAACTGCGAGAACGCGCAATAACGCTTTACAGCTTGGAATTCATCTGCATAAACATCGAGCCGTTATGAGGGCTACCTGAGGAAAATTGCCGACCCATAAACCTCGCTCCAAAGTCGACGCTATGTTTTGGTAATGCCACGCGAAATTCAGCGCCAGCTGGAGTCGTTGGAGAGATCACGCTTGCGCAGCATCAGCATCTGTTATCACTGAGTTTTCCATTGCATATGAGAGAGAAAACTTTTGAGTGCCCTTTTTTTCCCTCTCTATCGATGACACTACTTCACATCGTACGATGTGCGCTTCCCTACTATGATCGAGAATGGTGAACGCAAGTGTCTTTCGTATTCAGCTGCTCTCCGTCCGTATGGTACGCATGCCATTGGAGACCCCCGCTATCGACTTCTATATGCGCCCCTCCAAACCAAATGTCATACTTGCTTGACATTCAGGTTCCTAAGGCCTGAGCATAACTTCATCGCCCAGCCCCCTTCGTCAATACTGACAGATATTAGTCAGGGCGTTGTCAAATAGCAAGAAACCAAGTCGCGCAAACCTGCTTGTGCCCTACCGTGGAATACAGTTTAGCATAGGCCCTAGCCTTTGGGTGCATCCTCTTCCTAACGTTTGTAGTACTATTATGTTATTTGTGAATTACACCTCCTTTAATCAAGTTCGATTCTGCATGCAAAGGGATGTAAATGCGGCGTAATAGTTAGCAAATGAGGCTAAAAAGCAATTTTATTCTCTAATTGTTGATTCTAAGCATTCCACAATGCTTCACAATGAAATACATCACTTAAAGCTGCTCAACTTACGTTTCTTGTGTAGATATCTACTGCTGAATTCCTAAACTTCTCTTTGCCAATGGAAAAGTGCAGGGTTCTCCCATCATCTAGTAAACATGTTTTATATTCCATAGTAGAAGACGGCATCAATTTACAAAGAAGGAATATAATTTACAATTACTAAAAAAAGTGGAACGTGAGCAAACGGGCAGTGCTGAAATATTTGTAAGTCGTCTTAGCGATTGCTGCCCTTGTGTAGCGTGTCGTAGAACTTAAAAACGCTAGACGATGTTAGAGCCGGTGACGAGATGATGTATAGCTCAGCAGTCCTAGTGCGAGCTCTCAGTCCCGCGCCACTCTCAGCTTGGGGTCATTGATTCCGCACCCTTACTGTGCTGTTTAACGACCAGAATTCTAAGCACGCTGTGTCTCTGCCGCCTGGGACTCCTGTAAAGACAACAGGATGCCAATGAGTGCTGTTTATCACGTACACTACATGACTGGAGGTGCAAAAACGTGCATGCAGCGGTTAAATTTAAAGGAGGAGAGATAAAAATGAAGAGCGGATTATGATACGAAATAACCAGGATATGTTGCTTATGCACGCATTGGCTCATGATTGCAAAGGCCGTGTGAGTCTACTGCTGAAAGCGATAAATATTTTCCTTCGCGAAATAGTTCCCTCAAACTTGTGCAAGGAAAGTAAATACAAAGATTTACTTAAATCGTATTAGTATCATATTCAACTCATTCGCTCGTTGAGTCAGTGATTCAGTCGTTTAGCAATTTTTTGTTAATCGTTTCTTGTTTGTCGAAGGAACCCAAATATAGCGCTTCTCGAACAGTTCCAAATAACCAACCTGCAATTGTTTGTCCATCTCCATCGTTGTTTCTTTTGATCAAGGTATCTTTAGGGAGAGCACAAATGCAAAACGATTACAAGAAAGAACTTCTTCATCAGAGGTGAAAAATGCGCATGGTGCCCAGGAACGGCGCCCAGTGATGCTCATCATAAAAGCAAAGATGTGCTCAAGCATTACAGAGCTGTTTAACAAAGTCAAATAACAGCATCTTTCCGCAAAATACGATCACTAGGTTTTGGTCCTCATATGCAAGACCTTCAGGAACAAAAGAAGCCTTCAAACATTCAGTGCTGTTCAGAGAGCATATGCAATGTGATGATGTTATAAAGTACCCCTGGTGCTTCGAACACATAATCGTAGTGCGGCACGTAACAACACGCGTTGAACGATAATCCGGTTTGGTACATTCAGAAGCGTGGGGAGGTATTTCGAAGAATATTTCCTCAATGACCGTAAAACAATTAATTACCTAGGCGTATGTCACCACAATTGTGTCAGTGAAAACTAAGTAGTCCCTAAGTACACGAGTGTGGAGACACTAGTTTGCATGTGCGCAGAAAAGGACGCGCACGACAGTCTAGCGTCGTATCGTTAATCAAAATTGAGCGATGCGGCAGTCGTCGCTGGCTCCAAACAAAACAAATAGAGGCAGAGTTTGGAATCTTGGGAAGACGACGAAGCTAGTAAGAAAAATCTCTCTATCTGCACCCTCAAAAGGATGTTGATTTTAGCCAAGCCTGGAAATTTTCGTTGTTCGTTCTAGAAGTACAAATTCAGGTATAAATGTTGTACCGCTTTCGAGCTTTCAACCGCCATATTAAAAGACGTTCAGGCTTTATGAGCGTTTAGAATAAGCGTGGTACTGTGTAAACCTACTGCTAACGCATCATTTTACCGGGAATGAGGCAGGCTGTTTCACTTTCTTCTTATTTAGAAATGATTGCCTCAATATCATGATTCGTCTTCAGAGCCATTCGCTGCACAAACTGCAATAAAAAAAGTGTGTTACGCGACATCTAAAGACGTAGATGGAAGACGAAAGAGATATTTTCTTAGACTGATGTCAATTGTCTTAATATATTAAAGGCAGAAAACCCATTCCACGCACAACTAATGGGACATTCTTGTTATTTTTAGCACTGCTGGCTTATAAAGGAATCCGCGTCAAATATTTGTTCCTTGTTTGCTTTCATGTAAAATATACAACTACAAAGAGGAATCGTGCAAGGCGCGCTCAAAGTTATCTGCTTTATCGCTAGAACTTCGAAAAGGCCCGTTCCATCCGGCCCTTTCGTGTTTCGAACGTCATGAGCCCAAACTGTCCATCTGGTATCTTTATGGCATCCTACACAGGCCATTACAGACGGTACAAGTCTGGAAGTGCCCCTTTGTACACATAAATTAAAGCGTGAGACTTCTTGGTGTTCTTCGCGCAGGCAAAGTCGCTCGACGCGGCTAACAGATAAGTGGCTATAAAAGTTTTATTCGCCTCATCTATTGAACTCAGTGGCCAAGTACAAAAACCAAAAACAAAAAAAAAATAAATAGTTTTGACCTTGTGGTTGTACAGTTGTCTGATCAGTTGGGAGCCAAGACTTACTCGCAGATAACAGGCTTCCATTACAAACGCTTTATCTTTGGAAACTGCACTGACGATTTTAATGGCTAAGTTGGAAATGAAAAACCCAGGAAGAAATTTGCAGGAGCAAACTACAAAAATAAAAACTGTAAAGCGCGTAGCCGTGTGCGGTTATCCGTCATTTACGCAGTCCTTCTGCTTTATATGTACAACTCATCTATTAAAACTGCATAGTAAACGCCAAGGAAAATAAAACATGCAAGAAAGTAAGCGATGGGGTAGCGTTATCAGCAAATAGTAAGAGTCCAGTCACAGAGCGGCACATCCAGTGAGCATAGCGCCTTAATCCTAATCTATATTCCACGAGTCTACTAATAATGCTGATTGTGGTCAGTATATATATATATATATATATATATATATATATATATATATATTGCTTTCTTGTGAGTCTTTGGACGAAGAAAACCTGCAGCTAAAACGCACATATAAAAATTGTAGCGATTCATTCTGAGCACTTACAGCAAAATTCTTGCCATCTATTAGGTTAATATACAAAAAAATGTGCTCAACATTTGTGAATTCCAAAACCCCGCAAAGTGCATCCCTTCTATTTAATCTCCCCGTACATATGTTCATTAACAGCATCGTAAACCCCGTCATGTGAAACGTCTGAGACTGAGAACTTATTGACGCCCCACATTAGCTTCTGCTCGAGTGTGCGGGCCCTGAAGTTGCGAAAAGTAGTGTTTTTATCACAATTTAAAGTGCGTAAAAATGAATTCAGAACTGAAAAACCTCACCCACGTGACCATTCGGCTGCTCTATTGAGCACTCCAATGAATTACTAGCGTCTGAAATGTTCACTACCCGCCCGGCTTTGTATGCGACCGTTTTTCGCAGCAGCCAGCCATGAACGCTCCCTATAAACTATCATTCCATTGTTTTGCTCGACGAGAGCGTCAAGAGAAATGTGCGTTCCTCTTGACCTTCCCTGACTAGCACTAACGTAAACCAGTCGCTTATCTGAAAAAAATGAAAGAAAATAAGCAATATTTTATGACTGAAGCCCATTCAGCCAAAAACTGCGATCCGTTCAGCAGGCGCGCGCTACGGGTTTTGCTCTTCTATTCCAAACTAGAAAAACCGCCGTGCTAAGCTGAAGATAAGTTAGAGCAATTGGGGCAAAAATGAAACAAAGAAATGTAAAAAATAAACCTTTTAAGGCAGCCCTTTTGCAACCTTTGTTCAACTATCTGGTTGCGACTTGCAAGACATTGACTGACAAAAGCAACGACCCTTGAGTAGGAGCAGTATGAACAACAAAGAGGTCACGTGGAAAGCAATGTGAGGCAGGCAATACTCAACTATTATTAAATTATCCGATAGTTCGATAATCGAATGCCATTGCAGCTGCCCCGGATAGCTAAGAGCGAGCATGCCTGTGAGCTCATAAAAACGAGTTATCCTAAATAGCACTTTTTTATTTTGACCATAAAACTTAATCCGCCGTCACTCTCCTTTGCTGCAATGATTTCAGCCGCTGTGTTCCCCGTTCACTTGCTTTTTTTTTAGGCTGTGTTCCTCCGCATTAAAGAGTTAGGGGCTTCCATAAAAGAATTCATCTGCCTATTCTGGGCCAAAACTGAGTCCATCTTGATTACTTTGATAAATCAAAGTGCATGCAATCCTTGTTCCCCCTCCCCCTCCCCTACTTATTGGCAGCAAAAACATTTGGTAGTTGCCAGCATTTGACTAAAGGCGTGTTAGTGTTCCTTACTTCATATTTGTTTGCTTTTTCATCATTAGGAGCAGTATAAGCTAGCTATTCATTCAACTGCAAAGCCCGAAACATATGTCGACCTGTAAGACATAAAATAATTGCGCATTTTTAAATTTTTTTTTTTGCGTTGTGGCCCCAAAGGCAGGGGTAAAATCTGGGTGACCTTCTAACCTTTTCCAGCCAAGTAGGGTCCTGGCAGTGGCCGCCTTAATCTCTTTAGTTGTAATACTCGTACGTAGCACTTGCACATTGTGGAAACAATTGCACTGCACGTATTCTATATTTGGCATGGCCACATATTAGCCACCATCACCTCGGTAAAATCCTGGTGGTTTGATTGTAGATCACTTATACTTTTGCTGAAGACATTAGCGCTGCTAGCTAAAGAAGAATGGAACTTTATTGTTCATCACAAGTTCGATTGGCTGGTTGAGTTTAGTGGGCTTAGGCTGCTGCTCGGTTAAGTGTAGTGGATAACCGACACGGTGCAGATAGGGACACAAGGAGCGGGCGTAGTGCTGGGCGGAGCGCTGCACAAGGAGAGGCTGAGCCCTCCCAGGATTACGTGACATGGATGACAGTAGAGTATACCAGCCTGTGCTTGTCGAAAAATAGCACTGAAAGGGATATTACGCCTTATGTTTCTAGGAATGTTTTCGTCTTCAGGTAATATCTTCTGTTTCGGCGATAATGAGCAGAACCATCGTAAATAGAACCTGGTGGCTGTCATGACATATATTCGGGGATACTGCAGGGCAGGTGTGTCTTCAAATAGTAAACATATATCATGTTGAGGAAGCTTTATGCTAACATATAGCCGCGATTTAAGCAAGCTACATCATAGCGGACAGACTCATATTTTTGCTTAACTGAAGAAGCGTGAAGAGCAGCCTTGTACACGTTGCAGTAAGAAAGCATTTGATTATTTGCAACCACCTTATTTCAAATGCAGGAGATTTATGTGGTCAAAACAGCTCCCCAAAAGTTACGGAACAATTACAAGAAATACTAATTGATTACTATTGCGTTATTTTGCGTCCCACCTTCATCAGAGCAAGACAAGTACATATTCACTACAAATGGCATGAGTGTAATTCATCATCTATTGCCTTGCGAAATTTTATTCGCTGTTAATTTTCACCACCACTTGTTCTTTATGTTTTCTCGCTGAACCTCATCACGATACTGAAGACGCTATCGGTGTACGCGCTGCAGGCTAGCGCGAAAAATCAGCTCGTAGTTATGCAAAGCCTTGCGCTTTGTCGCTGTTCGTGTTCTGAGAGGGAAAAAGGTAAAGCTCAGAAAACATGGCATTCTTTTGTTCCGCCGTGAAGTAATGAGAGGGGCAGAACACGGATCTATTCAAATGCAGGACACTCGGTATTGCGTGTCAGTACGCACATGACGTAACCTAACGCTGATGGCATTAGTTTGTGGCTGCTGCCCTGTTTCTATTCCAGCACAGTCTGGGACCCACCGGCCAGCGCTCATAGGCTAAACTGTCAGTCCAATCTATGCACTTGACCATTTCTTCTAGGTTTGCACACTGCGGTATGCGCCATACGCAGTCGCGATTGCTGCATTAGGCCACCAGGCCACGTGCGATTGCGATTCTCACTCGCTTGCTCATCCCACACGACACACTTTCGCCCTGGAGAGCACATATTCGCCCATTGCGACAATAACTAGTCCTTTGGTGGTCAAATATTATGACAAGCTACATTTGCAGCAGTACTATTGAAATCACTACCGCGGTGGACAAGTTCATTGAAATCCATCGACTTCAACATGCATAAGTTGCGATAATTATGACTGGTTAAACAAATGCCACTACTCGCGGTAGCCTCACCGATTGATAACAGCGGTAAAAATAAACATAACATATAGTGCATGTATTATACGAATTCCTTTCTTTGAACAGAGCAGACAGAGAAAGCCGATTCATCTAGGGCTGTCAAATCGTCGATATGAAAGCTAATAAATGAGTGAAATACCTTTCTATTACGGCATTGGTCCTCGTTACAAAGGTTACGGTGAGTGGTACTTCGGTGAATGAGAAAGAGGCATGGCAGGACGCAGTGAGTATTAGTCCATACCATACGTGGTAGCACACCTCAAGTGGCACGGACAGATCGCGAGCCAAAAATCTAAGAGGAGTTTGGCCCTGCTGTTACAAATGAGGAAAAGACATGAATTAGGAAAGCGTTTCAAAGAAAGATGAAAAATTGGGAGTAGAAGACAGTAAAAAGTTGATAATGTGGAGCATATGTAACTGAAAGCTTGAAGGCAAATGTACTTTCAGCATTTTTAGGTTTCCCCAAAATCTTTTTGCTCTCGGTGCTTCGTGAGTATTCTTGGCTCTTCAAATATATCCTCCAAATGCTCAACATGCAACTTATTGTACCTTTCACATTGCTTGGCGTATTCATGAAATTCCGAATTTTGGGAGGCTGTACCTCTTTTTTTGTCTACAGCCCATTGCCTGCTGTATTAGTTAACGCTGCATTTTTGTTAAGAATATAAAATAACCCACAACCGGAACAGAGGCGAAGGGAGTAGTTTATCTTATTTTTTAGCAACACACAAAAGCAACTTCAGCTAGCTTAGCGAAGTGCGAATCACCTTTAACATCATTAGAAGCTTAAAATTTTAGTGCATCCAAAATTACCCGTAATTTAGTATATACTGGAAGCTCATACAAGGAGGTCTTGAATTTTCATGTATTTTCTGCCTCACTCTTTCGCGTCGCCGGCTCTTAGGAAAAAGTAGCCAGCTAGACGACAGAGCCAGAGGACCTACGAGTTGTCAGCGTATACAGAGATTAATAGACGTTCCTACTAAATAGAACCAGCAAGCACTGCTCGCGTTGCGTCCGTGAACACTTACGGAGAAGAAGCAGGATGTGTTGGCGAGAAAAAAAAATCTAACGTTTGCTCTGTTACCAACATATATTCTTAACTCCTTTGACAAATTGTCGAAAACTCTGCAGACAAGATGCGACGTTGGCAACACCCAGGCTTGCAATTTCTCGCAAAAGTGTGCCCGTTAACAAAACATTCAGTGGATCGCCTCCGCAAGGCCTGCTACAAGAGAACTATTCAGACCATAAATAACCCTATTACGAGTACTGCAGAAGCGTTGAAGAAAGCAGAGCTTCCGTGCTTTTAGAGAACACAAGTGAGCCTCAGGAATTGAAAGAACGCAGACATTTTCTACCGTAACCTTTCTTCAGTTTATGGGCTATTTTCACATACCATTTTGTTAATGCAACTCAGCAATCGATGAAATCTACCTAGACGCGTTTATACGCATGCACACTGAACAATTTCACCTCCTCTCCTACTTTTTGACCAGTTGAAAAAAAAGAAACAGCCTTGGACACCAACGGACACATGGTTTTAAATTTCATATTCATCATAAAAAGGCAGGAGTTAGCGTTCTGAGTTTAGGTTGATATAGTGGGGCAGTCTTTTGCTTCTGAAAGGTAGCTCCCTCAGATATTCAGGCATTATTTCGCTGCATTCCGCTCATTCAGCTGAGCGGACGGTGCACTTCAGTACAGCCGTACCTGTAACGTTTTGTCTTCCACAATATTTAGATTTTTCGTCGGATTTTACTTTCTGTTACTGTTGTCTGCAATTCGCTGGTATGGAAGGTGTTTGCCACAGAGATTCAGCCCAGCCCGGATGTACTGATGCTTTCGTATTTGTTCTGACATGTCTTCATAACGCTACAGCACATTATTTCAGGGGTCTATTTCACAGCTTTGCCTAACGCTATTTGAAAACGACAGGAAAGTTCATTTAGACGTAGACGCTTGTTCCGCTTTGGCGTAGGCTCTGTAGTCTTGAACTCTCGCGCCTTATGGGGTGGAAGAGAAAGAAGTTGTTCTGTGTCAGAACGCTGGCTTCATATCTCTGCAGTTTTTTGATAATTTGTGCCGTAATTAGGGAGGCGCCGCTCCCCTTGTGTCACGGCGATGGAAGTGGAGGCTGCTGTGCCTTCTGTGGATCCCGGTGGGTCGGCAACGGCCGCCCAGAGGAAGCGCCTGTACGCCACGAGTGACTCCAGCAGCCAGGACACCGTTGTGTACGGTGATGACTACTCGACTCCCCGAAGTGATGACTCCTCGACCGACGATGGGTTTGTACCCGTCGTCAGTAAGAAGGCCAAGCGCAGACTGCGGAGACAAACTGAGTCGACGTCAACGACGTCCTCAAGTACGGATACGGTCATCACGGCGCGAAGTGCCGAGGCCCATACAGCCTTGTTCGTGCTATTGGAGCCAACAGAAAACTTGAATCTCCTGAACAGGCACGCCATCTCCGTATTCCTTGAAAGCCTTGTACCAGGAGGGATTAAAGACGTTCGAGTTAACCCGCATAAGAACATCATTGCCATTGATGTCATGAAGCGAAGCGAGCTGGACAGTTTGGCCGCCATCACCAAGCTGGGAAATATCAGTGTACGCCCACTTATTCTACAAGACAGCGGAACCACGGCTGGCGTAATTTACAACGTCGACATCGCTATCCCTGACGCCGACTTGCCCATATTAATCAAGCCGGCAACCAACAGCATTTCTATAATGCAAGTTAAGCGCCTTGGAAGGTCTACATGCGTTAAGCTGACTTTCAAGGGTGACTGCATTCCATCATACGTGAAGGTGGGGCACTTTCGTCACCCAGTTCGTGCATTCGTACCTAAGCCGCTACAGTGCCGGAAATGTATGAAGATTGGTCATGTGAGCGGGGTCTGTCAAAACACCATTGTGTGCCCAAAATGCTCTGAGCCACACAGCGGCGACAGTTGCCGCGCGACTGCCTTGAAGTGCGCCAATTGTCGTGGCCCTCACGCTTCTTCCTCGAAGGACTGCCCTCGCCTAAAGACAGAGAGGGCGGTACTGAATCAAATGGTGCGTGATCATTCCACCCACAGAGAAGCCGCTGCAAAGGTGCGACGACGTCGTTCGCGCCGCCGCCGAAGGTCGTTGAATGAATCAAATACCTTCGAAGAGAAGACTCCAAGCGGCAGTGCAGCTTGTCCGCCTCCACCGACAACAAATCAGGAAAGCCTGGCGACTCGTGAAACACGCCCTGCTGCCTCTGACACAACGTGGCCACCACTACCAAAGCCTAGAGCACACACTTCGTCCGGTACGTTGCCGCACCCCATGTCTGCAACACCTACAACTGATCCGGGCAAAAGGCACGATTCCGACCACGGCCAAGATATACAAGTGATTGCAATGCTAACGTCACTGATGAATGTTATGCGTGCTCTGCTGTCCGGCTTGCGCACGCCAGCAGCACATAACGCACTGCAAGTACTGGACGCGCTACAGCCAGTTCTTGCAGCTCTTCATTAGAAGGCACCATGGCTCCCCCGGAACAATCTTTTACGAAGAAAGTCAAGGAAGCTTTTATTTTTCAGTGGAATGCTCGCGGGCTCCAGTCCCGGATTTCAGATATTCGAAATTATGTTTATGAAAACCGCTTCCCCATTCTTGTTATCTGTGAACCGAATCTACCCAACATTTTGCGATTATCCGGTTATGAAGCTTTTACTTCCCCCACGCGCAACAGAACCAGCAAAGTCATCGTCTACATTCGACGTGAACTTACATATGTGCATCATTTGGTTCCCCCACAGAATGACAACCAGTATGTTTGCCTCACAGTGAAGAGCCGTGACCTCACGTTTACGCTTTTGGCTGTGTACATGGCGCCGTCAAGCCGCTTTGACGAAAAAAGGTTGAGTGATTTGATGCAAGCCACCTCCGGTCCATGGGTGATTATAGGTGACTTCAATGCTCACCACACCATGTGGGGAGGCGTTAGGATGAACCTTAGTGGAAGCAAACTCGTCTCCTTTGCCTCTGACCACGGCCTCCAGTGCCTAAATGACGGAACCCCGACGTATATTCGAGGGGTGACCTATAGCAGCTGCCTAGATTTGACTTTCGTTTCGCGATGCCTACCCAACAACGTCCAATGGTTTTCTGATGTAGAAACCCATGGCAGTGACCACATCCCAGCCTACGTGATTTTTACCGGCCATTGCACGTCTCGCTCTGCCACACGTATGCAGCGCATTGATTGGACAGTTTTTAAAGCGCGTATGGAGGATGCATGCATGGAAGGATTCTCGACAGGTCTTGAACAAAAAATTAAGGAGGTCATGGAGAGCGCAACGTGTTGCTACAACCCCGTCGCAAAGTACACCGACTTTGATATTGAATTACAACGACTGCGGGCACTACGGCGCAGGGCAGAGCGCAGATACCGACGCACAAAGTCGCGCTTAGACCTCAGAGATGCAAGACGCCTGCAGAAGAAAATCCAGCGCAGAATTCAAGCCCTGCAGACACAACGTTGGAGAACATTTTGTGAGACACTTGACCCACGAAAGCCTTTGTCACGCGTTTGGAATGTGATCCGTGGCCTTCGTACGTCCCCTCAACAGCGCCACCCGTTTAAATCCCTCGCGCTCCACCAAAAACGCAGCGAGGTCGCGGTAGCCGAAGAATTTTGCGCAAGGATAACAGGCCAACCGAACCCATCCACAACGCTGCACTGCAGTGATGTTCCACCCTCGCGGGATTCACGAATGGATAACTTGTTCTCCATGGAGGAACTTGACGCTGCGCTGGCTTGTTGCAGAAGGTCGTCATCGCCGGGGCCCGATGGTGTGACATACTCCGCGCTCGCCAACCTTGGCCAAGAGGCTCGACGGGTTCTTCTGGACACATACAACAAGTCATGGTGCGAGGGCATAGTTCCTAATGCATGGAAGACCAGTCGTCTCGTACCACTCCTTAAACCGGGAAAATCACCACTCGACATTTCAGCATACCGACCAATTGCACTCTCCAGCAGTGTCGGGAAAGTCATGGAAAGAATGTTGTTAACACGCGTGGAATGGTACCTAGAGCGATACCAAATTTACCCTGCATTTATGTCTGGGTTTCGACGTGGCCGCTCTTCCATTGACAATGTGGTTGACCTTGTATCGTCCGTCCAGCACCAAAAACACTTGAAAAGATTGACTGCGGCACTATTCTTGGACATCAAGGGCGCCTACGACAACGTAACGCATCAGGCCATTTTGGACGCATTAGAAGCTGCTCAGATTGGAGGCCGCATGTTCAGCTGGATACGCAGCTATTTGTCAGGGAGGTCATGTTTTGTCCAGACTGAAGACGGACCAACCTCTTCGCATCTAAATTCGCGCGGAGTCCCGCAGGGTGGAGTGCTGAGCCCAACTCTTTTCAACATAGCTCTCGTCGGCCTGGTTGACTCATTGCCACAATCAGTCCAGATCTCAATATACGCCGATGATATCTGTATTTGGGCATCAAGCGTGACCCGTCCCCAAGTTCGTGCGAGACTACAAAAGGCGGCAACGATACTGACGTTATACCTTCGTCAGCAGGGCCTAAATATTTCAACCGAGAAATGTTCCCTCGTGGCGTTCACGCGAAAAAAAATGACAAGTTACCCCATATATATTAATGGCAACGCCATTCCCTATGAGAAAAACCATCGCTTCATTGGCGTTGTTATTGATAGGAACCTCTCGTGGAGTCCCCATCTTTACGACATGCGAAAGAAACTGACAGCTATTGTTCATATTCTCTCCTTCCTCGGGGGAAAGTTCTGGGGTGCATCTGTACGCTCGATGCTTCAACTGTACCGTTCGCTGTTCCTGGGATACATGCGGTATAGCTTTCCCATTTTAAACAATATCAGAAAGACAAACCTTCAGACACTTCAAAGTGTTCAAGCGCAAGCTCTACGAATCTGCCTTGGGCTACCTAAATGTGCCTCAACGGCAGCCACTTTTCTTGTCGCTGGGGAGCATCCTGTTACTTCATACATTGCTGTTTAAACCATGAGAACACACATTCGGCACCTCACGCGAGTTCCGAGTCATCATCTTGCAGCTCTTCCCGTACTCAGACCACATACTGCATTTGCAAAAGTAATTCAAGCTCACCGTGCCTATCTTCCTTCGCAGTTCGCCCACCCATCAAGATCATGCTCACCCATATGGAGTCTCCATGAACGCCGGGTGCACCTATCTATTCCTGGAATTAATAAGAAATCTGATTTATCATTGCCTGCTCTCAAGCAACTGACACTGCATCATTTGCATTTTAACCATACACACCGCATACATGTCTACACAGATGGCTCAGTGACTTCAACAAGCTCTGCTGGGTCTGTGGTGATACCGGCCAGGTCTATTTTAATGAAGGTGAGGACTACCTATCTCACCTCTTCAACTGGTGCAGAACTAGCTGCCCTACGGGCTGCAGTTCAGTTCATTAGTCAGGAATCTGCACATGACTGGACAGTTTTCACCGACTCTAAAGCAGCCCTTCAAGGCCTGCAAACTGCACTACGCCGTGGGTCACACGAACAACTCGTTGCCGAAATCCGCAAGCTCTACCATGACGCCACATTGAAAGGACATAACATAATTTTCCAGTGGCTGCCGGGCCACTGCGGCATTCATGGCAATCACCAGGCTGACGAAGCTGCCCGTTCTGCCCAAGATGACGGAATCCCCGTTAATATCCCCGTAACGAGAGCTGACGCAGCGTGTGGGCTTCGTTCCTTGAGGCTGGAGCTCACACTTTCAGCGTGGAACTCTGGTGAGTTGTGCAACCGTCGCCTCAGGACTTTGGACCCTGGACTGCGCCTCCGTCTTCCGTGTAATGTAGCGCGTCGTGAAGCAACACTACTGTGTCGTCTATGGCTCGGTGTTGCCTTCACGAATAAGTATGCTTTCCGGATCGCGATGGCCGACAGCCCTTCTTGTGTGAACTGCGCCTGTGATGAGACAATCACCCATATCTTGTGTGAGTGCCCTGCCTTTGTAGTCGAAAGACATAAGCTGCGATGTGCTCTGGACCGCCTGGACCCTCGCCCTTTCACAGAGGCCAAGATCCTCGGTCCGTGGCCACAACAATCAACTGCCACCAAGGCTTACAAGGCACTCTTTCGCTTTTTGAGAGCGACTGCTTTAATTGACAGACTGTGATTATTTCCCTTTACTTCTCTCTTTCCTCTTTAATTCCCCTCATTCCCTCCCCCTGTGCAGGGTAGCCAACCGGAATCCTTTCTGGTTAACATCCCTGCCTTTCCCTCTCTCTCTCTCTCTCTCGCGCGCCTTAGAAAGGGTCATGTAATAACGTTTTTACCTCGTGTCGCCCGATAATTCACAGAGCATATTCCCTTTCAACCATGAACGGTGGCTTCTTTGCCCAACAGCGCTCTTGTACATACGTGAAATATAAAAAAAGATGTTTCAGAGTCAGTTCTTGAGATATTCCTTTTTAAAGCATTCTGTAGGGCACTATCCTTTCTAATGATGTTCTGTAGAATATCCCCGCCATATCGCATTGCGCGGCAGCAAATGGCTTATAGTAACGCACTCTGAGTTACCATTCTCACTTGAACCCGTAGGCGTTGGAAAGAATCGATAGCAGCCCACATTTTCCCATTATTTCTTTTCTCTATCCTATTGTCACGCTTGTTCAGAGACCCAATACGGGACGTGAACACCAACTGAATACCAATGAATTTCAATGCCACAGCAAATTTATGAAGAATGGCCTCTCCGTAATATTCTGGCGCACCTATGCCTCGTGCGTATTAACAGCGCTGATATTCAAAAACTACGACTGCAAATCTATGTGCCCTTTCAGTTCCCTTTAAATAACAGTCGGGTGTGCAAAAAAAAACAAACAAACCCTGCCTTTAAGTATTTTTTTTTTAATGGGAAGTTTAAAACAGATTGACAAATAAAAAAGCGCACTTGCACAGTAGTTCACCTCTTTCAGCTCGTAAACCTCTCTGATAATTAACGAGGCGGCTATTGCACGCCAAATCAACACCCTTTGTGTGCCTTCTCGTTTTGCCTGCTCCTGCTTCGAGTTAGGTTGAAAACGTCGCATATTATTACTGCGGTGTCTGGTTCTCTTGAGCACCATTACCACCTGCGATAAACAAGAAAAATTTGATTATACCCTTTGAACCTCATCTCAAAATCATAAATTTGCAGCAGAGCATATTAGAAAGGAATTAAGGTAAAAACATAGGGCTTCTTTTTTTAAAAAAAAAGGACGGCAACAAAATTATGGAATAATGGGCCTTCGGAAAAGCAAAAAAGATTGTTCTTTACATTACCTTCGTGTTTCAAATGAGCCACCAGGAAACGCTACTCAGGTCATTTTCAGTGTGTACTAAAAGGTGGCTTTCACTCCGCCCAACACAAGCCGATTACCCGCATCCCTTCGGCAAATCCGCGAGAAAGAATGCAGTGTGAGTCAAAGACTGCAGCTTCGTGACAGGCACTTCAGAGAAATTGCGTTGCAATAATTTTCATTGACCACATCCCTGAGTGATGTCACCTCTAAAGCGGCTAGGTAAGCCCGTTAGGTGTGACAGCGAACTGCCTGCACCAGCGCTACAACGACGACAGTGATTTTCAAGCGGCACGCTTGAAACACTGGCTACTTTTGAAGATCTTGTTTTTGAGAAATAACCAGTGTAGATCGGGAGAAAAAATTCAACATAGCATTTTTGCTAGGCAATTGCATTACCATTCTGTTCTCCTTCCCTGGATGTGCTCTAGGCTGAGATTTTTAGCCAAATGAAAAAAAGGTGCTAGACAATCATGGTATTGGTGCCATAGCCTCTTATGAAGTTCATAAGGGGTGATCCAGGGATAAAGAGGATATCTTAAACTGTCTTTTTTTCGGGTCCGCAGCTGCGTAGTTCTGTTTCGTGACAATTAAAGAATATCAAGCACCTGACCTTGCGCATTATTACTGAAAACCATTCACGCGATTGCAACAGCTGCTGTCGCAACTCGAAAAGTGTTCCCCTTCTCTCTATATCCAGTAAGTGGAATCCTCAATGGTGTAAAGCAGTTCTACGAGTGCGAACAATGACAAACGTAACCACATCACGGCGTGGTTCAATGCCGTTGTTATCGCTAAATAAGAGGAAAACAAAACGGACGGAGAACGCTCAGCATGCAGTGGCTCCTTGTTCCTGCCCGCATATAGATGGCTCACCGAAAGCAATGCCCGTGGGGAAGTCGTGAGGGCGCCTTCTTTCAGCTACGCTGCTTTCGCAAAAAGCGCGCGGTTTCGACAAGCACGGATGCCGGCACCCGACACGGCACGTCAGCTCTCGTAAGGAAGTCGCTGGGCCATTTCCTGCATTTTGGGCGGCCAAGCGGCAGAGCCGAGCGTCTGCGGCTTGTCGGGGGAGCTCTCTGAGCGAATACTGCCCGGACTACAAGAGGCAGGAAGCGGCAGAGCCGCTCGGGAAGAGAAGGGCCCTGCACAGGCCTGTTTCCTCTCGGGATAACGGCAGACGTCGTTTCCTGCGCGGATGCACTGCCGTTAAGGCGTGTTTGGCCTCTTTCGATGGCGCAACCGAATGCCCGGGTGGAACTCTTTATGCAGCCTTGAGCATGCACACATACGCACGCACGCTGAAACAAACGAGTACAGACCGCGCGGCTGCAGGTGCCTATACTCCCACAGCCTTGCCTGCTCGTGGCGCACGAGAACTCTTTCGGCCTTACGGCGCGGACTTTTGTGCCTGAGTTTTTTGTACGTCTATATAAGTGACGAGCAGGGAGTTCTGCGAGGACTACGGATTATGATTGCAGCTCACGGACTGGCATTACGCTAGGCGTAGAACAAACTGCTTAAAAAAGTCACAAGTGCTGCAGATATGAAATGCATCACATATTTTTGCACTTGTGCTCAGAGAGGGTAAAATATCTCATGAACGCTTTGGAAATTAAGGGAAAAGTTAGAACATCTCAGTGTTTCAGGATTCTAATCGATAGCCGGATGATTCCTAGATTCATGTAGCAGTTTTTACCACAATGCAGTGAAAAGTGTAGTTGGCGCTTAATATATGCTAAGCTCTAATGATGCTACTTGATTAACAAAGCCCACCGCTACAAATATAAGTGACCATACTTGGCGATTTATAGCCTAGCTGCGTCCAGTGAAGAGCAAAAGTGTCGCCGGCTGGTCTGGAAATCACCGCCTCTTGTTTTATTGGTGGCAACCTTATTCCCGAGAACTTTTTAATGAAGTCCGTCTAACTTACTCGCCGCGACGCTTAACTTCTCATGGATTCCTTGATGTTGCCTATAACGAAAGTCGGTCATGTTGCATTTGAATTGCATGTCTATAGCCCCGCTCATTACTCCTTCCTTATAGCTAGAATATGAATAAATTTTTCGTCACCGGTTTTTTGTCTTCATGTCTCTGATTATACAGTTATCAATCTCTTTTCTACTGCTCACTCTGCTGTCCTGCAGTTAACGTCGTTGCAGTGCCCCACAGTTGAGGCGCTTTCGGTTTTGTTGCGAAAGCAACCCTACTGGAGCACAGATCGGCTCGTCGCGTATGCTCTTGGCGATGCGGCTACCAAGCCGTTGCCTAGCAACCGCGTCAGCTGCGCTCCAACCGACGGCGCCGCGCCGCCTGTCGCCTACACACCCAGAGAGCACCAACCTCTCACAGGCGCTGGGTTTCACAGCTCATGACGGCTAGGGAGCCGGCACGAGCTAAACCAAACGTTTAACCACAAGCGTATTGGCAAAAACGTCACGTACGACCTTGTGCCGTTGCCTAGCAACCCGAGTTACTACCCGAGCTTACACGAGCCACTCGGGTAAGCTCGGTTAGTAACTCGGGTAAGTTTGGACGAGCGTCGTGCCATCTGCGCGAGAGGTTGCTCGGGAGAGCAACATGGGTGGCAAAATCCCGACGGGTGGCTGGGATAGAAACCGCCACCTGCAAGTGCAGTGGCGCATCGCTTAACCGCTGTGCCACAGCGCTGGTAATGGTATATGAGGACTCGCCGCCATCTATGAATCTTAAGTAGGAATTACCAATTCAGCATACATGGTCATTAACCCACTAAGGATATCATGCCACACCCCTAAGGCGGAGTTTAAGTGACCCTTCCAATTCAAGAATGAACACCTCCTTTCGCAGGTCTACTCGTTTTAACTACGTTAAGCCCTTATTATATATATTTTTTTCAAAATAACTCAAATGCCTAAACCGAAACCTAGCGAGATCTGCCTTTGTGACGCTCGCGGAGAGAGGATATGCAACCGTGCCGTCAAGCCAAACTGAGTCAATTGCAGGAAATAACAAGGTATGAAAAATAGAATTCAGCGCAAAAAACCAGACAACGGACGAAGAGAGACACACTGAGACGATCACGAGCGCTCTTGAACGTCTCAGTGTGTCTCTCTTCGTCCCTTATCTGTTTTTTTTTTGCGCTGAATTCTATTTAACATTATTCACCAACTAGCCCGGCAGCTTGCTCTCCTGAAGGTATGAAAATATAGCTTCAACTCAAAAATGAGCTAACTACAAGGCTTGTTGGAATCAGTGAAGAAAAATGCTGCGGGCCATTGGGTGGCTAAATAAGAATTCACGTGTTTCAGCAAACCGCGTACAGCGCAGACCGTTACACGTGCTAACACTCCCTTCAGAACGAATTAGTTTTGGCTTTTTTTTTCATTTATTTATTGCTATACAAATATACCCAAACATTGCTCGGACCCACAGCCAACGGCTAGTAGTGGGTCCAATAGAAAAAGGTATACAAGCATACAGTCAACAATATACCAAAATGAAGACAGAGTAAGTTAGTATACAGAAATCTATACATCACTCGCAACACTTGTAAGAGCATCAACAAAAGAATGACATATTCAAGATTATATAAAGCAAAAACTTACCGATCAAAACGCGTAGAACTTACACAAGAATTAAGGCATCAGAAAAGCTAGAAGAATATAGCTAGCAAGTCTTTTCAAAGCATCACAAGGGTACAACACACGAGAAGAGGATAAACAGAGTTCAGTACACACTTTTTAATTACAAAGCTTTTTACAATAGACACAAATGTATAGGTCTATATATAAATCAAACTGTCAGTATTCGGCTGCATGCAAATAATATCAAGTAGATATCTAATAACTGCAGGAATAAATGAAAGTATGAACTCAAAGTGTGTCCTTCTTATTAAGGTAATAATTTTTTATTCCCGAGAAAACTGGTACTCTTTTGGGCTGGAGGCGAACGGGTAAGAAGTAATACTTGACCGCAACCGTCCAAGGACATCAAAGCAATACACAAACGCCAAGCAAAAGTTGCGACTACAGCAAACGTTTCCAGAGTGTGTTTTGCGGCTCATGTTGTTACCTTGTGGTGCTTTTCCGACTCCCTGAGCACTGAATTGCCCTGGTAGCTCAATCACCGTATTTTTTATACCCCTTTAGTTTTGGACATATCATACTGTATTTCCTTTCTTTGTATGGTATTTGTTTATAGCCGATCATTACTAAGTGTATTTTGTCATTTATATTTTTTTTCGTGCAGTGTAGGCAAGAAGATGACGGGTTGTGAAAACACTAATGATCGGTGGCGCGAAAGCAAAAATGTTATGAAAATGTTGTCAAAGGGTCACTAGCAGCACACTGCAGTGTGCCCAGTACAGCGAATTCTATCCAGATTTCGACCAGTGCAACGTCATATGTGTTCGCGCAGACAGCTCAGAACAGATGTCCTTGATGCTTACAACGAATTATCGAATAAACACCCGTGTGTCAGAGCGCCGTCGGTACTTTCGTATGACAAAGAAAAGCCCTTGTGAGACCTTCATGACAACTAGTTTTCTTTCCTTTCTTCTGACCCTTCCTCGCCTGTGCCATTTCCACAAAATTTCTAGTTTGTTGTATTTTTCGCCAATATATTTCTGTATTTGCCCACTAAAATTTCAGCTGCAAGTCATTGCCCTTGCTCACCTCTGTTCCCTGAGTATCTGTCTTGTTCGCGTTGTTTTAAGGCGCAAGCTCTATGCTTCCTTCTCACGCATAGACATGATAAATGTGCACTAAAAATGTGTCTGCGAAACTGAATGACATACATTTTAAATTGTTTCGATCACTGGTTTTTAGACAGAACGGGTACACAATCGTAGGAATGACTGGATAACAAGACCTGATATGTACTAAATATATTTACTTGATTCTTATCGCCGGATAAAAAAATTTGCAATAAAACTGAAAATACCTTCAAGGAATATCACAAGAGAGTTTACTGATGAAAACACCTCAAAAGATCAACACATTTTTCAAACATCTTGCAAAATTGTAGCGCGAAAAACACGGACAGAAAGAGTAGACGACACGAGCGCTGACTAACAACTACGGAAGATCGCAGCTAAGCATGATGTGCAGCTGGTGTTTTCAGCTGATCACAAGGTCGGGAAAGTGTGCGCGGCAGTTCGGAACAGGCTAGACAAGACACTGCCTCGACATGACCCGCGGAAGTGTACTGCCAGTCATGCCAGCGATTTCACCGCCTACGAAAAGAGAGTTGTGTACAAGGTGCCATTGGCCTGCGGGAAGGTGTATTACGGCCAAACGGGCAGGTGCATCAACGTGCGGCTGCAGGAGCACAAGAACTCACTGGAGTGCAGAAAACCGGTGTCTTCGAACCTTGTTTTGCACTGCCGTGAGTGCAAGGATCTCGGGACCTGCAAGTGCTCGCCGGACCTTGACAACACTACGATTGTGTACAAGCATGACAACGTGTTGTGTAGAGAAATTTACGAGGCATATAGTATCGCCAACGCTCATAACACGTGCGTGGCCAAACCGTCTGTTACTATACGGGAAAAAGAGGTAGCTTATCTGGACAAGTGCTTTGCGCCTAGATAGCAGGAGCTGGCGCTGACTGTTGTGTTTAGTTTTCTTCTTTTGGTTTTTGACCAACGATTTTATCGCACTTTCTTCCTTTATAATTCTACGTGTTTTCGAATAAACTTCCAGTTGTTAGTCAGCGCTCGTGTCGTCTACTCTTTCTTTCCGTGTTTTTCGCGCTAAAATTTTGCAAGATGTATGTTAACCAACTCGCCCAATCTGCAGTATTGTTAAATTACAGTTTCTAAAGTTTATTTTTCCGGCTCTTACGGGGCACGTCAATCCGTACGCCCGCATGTAAAAACACACAAAAACAGAAAAAGGCTTTTTTGGAAAGAGAAGAACATTCTGAACGGTTATCGCACGTAGGTGCACCGTTGTCCGTTTCCCGGCATTTGAAAACGTCATACCAGCTCTCCTACAAAAGATTATGAAAGAAGGGCACATAAATGAAGGTATACTGGGTTCTTCAGCATTTCCTGAAAGATTGAGGAGGTAACTGAGTAAAAAATGATCAAACCAGATACAATGAGGCATACTTGGCGCTGCCCAAGAATCCTTCCCAAGACCATCGCGCCTTTACGAAGGGAAAACAGTTGCTTGAATGTCAAAACTATAAAAAAGAGCCTTAACTAAATATAAAACATTATACCTTCAAATTCGTTAAAACTTCTTCCCGAAGAAAGTTGTGAGAATATGAAGGCAGATATTAATGCAGCAGCCTTCTTTGATATCACAAACAGGGAACATGAAAGCAGCACCGGCGTACATAGTGACTACTGCACTTCATGCGAGGATCATTGGCTAGCTTAAGAAATCTAGCCCGCACTTCATCCAGTGATCAAGATGCACCGTTGGCAAAGTTAGTTAAATGTCCCCCTTATCATAGTTGTCCCTGTGGTCTGGCGCCTAAGTGCTGAAAGAAAGAGGGAGGCTAATGTTACTCCTTCAATGAAAAGGGCATAGAGGTCGCTTAAAGGAACATGTTCAGATTAAAACGGTCCAACTCTGCAGCCTCAAGTTTATAAGACTCAAAAGCATTGTGCAATTATTATTTACTAGAAACTACTTTCCTATTTTTACTCTTCAACATTGTGGTAGCTCAATTTCCATCCACAAATAACACATCAGAAAATATCTTCGGTATTTTTTTAATGATTGATGTGAATAAAACCAGAGCTTTTTATATTTGTGAACATGCTATCGAGGCTTTAAAAAATTCCTCAATTTTTTCTGCGTAGATGACCACTGGCAACTAATCTACAATCCTGCAGCTGGTATATATTTTTTGCTTTTTATAATCTCTTGTACCTGCCCTGGACCCTATCCCATCCTTATTCTGCTATTTCACTTTTGCGTTCCTAGTTTAGTGTAATTACTTGCCCGAGATAGATGCCTGGTCTTACTATTTTCAGTGCTTAGCTTCATAGTGTAATGTTTCCTTCCAGAATTGTTGTGGGCCACTTCACTTTTCTTGACATAAACTCGCGCTGCAAAGCTGGACCCGCCGCGTTGGCAGAATTATTAGACGATTCGGCTGCAGAGCCCGAGGTCGTGAGATTATTCCTGGCCGCACTGATCCCTTTTTATTCCGGCTAAATGCAAGGCGCCCGTGTGCTGTGCGAACTCACTTTACGTTCAAGAATCCTAGGTGGTCGAAATTATTTCGCTGCCGGACACATTGAGTCCCACATAGTTCATGGTGCTTTGGGACGTTAAAACATATATACTGCGTAAAGGTTGGAAACTTTCAATTGTGGTAATATCATGATAAAAGTACACAACTCTAGGAGACGCAGTAAGGTGGCAACGGCTAATATGGCGATTCCATCCAGTCGTTTGTTAGCGCAAGTTCTGTTTTGCTTTTATTTACCCGCGTTCTCGTGTTTGGTGCTATAGAACAGAACTCGGGGCAGGCGTTATGCAACGTTAAAGCGGTTCCACTATTTCAGCAGTGAGCGATCATTTTCATCGATGGTAATGAAAACACTGCGTGACGCAAAGCTGATGAGGTCTCCGTATGGCTATCATGCTACTGTCGCCTCAGTCGTGCGGAGCCGAGCATCTATCTGCCGGGATGAATCCAGTAGGCGTGCAGGTGATTACTGCAGTGAAAGCCCCATGGGCTAGTTAGTACGTGTTGATGGGATTGTGAATAATCTTTCAAAAGTTCGGAATTGCGCCGCCGCTCGTGCAAGTTTAATGTGGCGGAAAATGAGGCTCTATAATAAAGCAGCTATGTGGGATGCGCATAGGTTTCCTGCAATGTTGCTTGCATGCTTAAAGCTAGACAAAAAGCCGGTGAAAAATAATGACGTTAAAGACGACCTTAGTTTGTGTAAGGCATAGCGTTAAGTTTGAGTCCAGGTAATGAAATGTACAGCCTTTGGTGAAAAGTTTGGAGCCCAGGAGGTTTGCTTCTGAAGGGCATGCATCTCGTAATGCATCTCCAGCGCTCTAGACTTGCTGAAGGTAAGAATATTTCTGGTCCTGCCTCCTCCAATGGGTAGGACTAGCACGAATGTTACAGGAGTCCCACTGCGAGGCTTAAAAGCAAACCCCCTGGGCTCTAAACTTTTGACAAAGACTGTACACTAGAGCTCGTAACTAGCTGTCATGTTCTGCGGTACTCTCTCAATTTTACGGCACAGTTCTACTCTCTGTATTTACTTCGCAGTATGTGGAATGAAGAAAATACATTTCATTGGGAGCTCTGATAGTTTAATTTTCGTTGTGACATGTCCGACGATCGTGGACAAATATTTTGAAAATTGAAGAAACTGTAAGCTACGGGTATAGAAGTATTGAAGATAATCGTGCATTATTCTGATATACACAAATATCTACAGTGTTTCTAGTGCTCGCATTGAGCAGTTAAGACTGCCCCAGAAAGCTAAACGGAAAAGCTTTCGCTGATAGCAAAAACATTCTTAGCAAAAAAAAAATGCAAGCCTGACGACATCAGATCTGCGGATACAATGATTGTTATAGTGAAAGTTTAGAATACACGAAAAAATTGCGGCAATAAAGTTTTTCCCGGTAAAGAATGCTTTTGTCCAGAATAGTTGGGCATTACATGTGACATGACTTTTGTGGACCATTTTAAGAGAGAATTGGCTGTAAGAACATCTTGTTACGGACTGTATTGGAAGTTGAAACTGACGGCCGGCGTCTTTAGAGAGATTTGTATTAAACTCCAACACTGAGTGCACTGAAATTTAGGTATGTATTAAATTATTTGTGAGTGGTGCTATAAAACAAAGCAATTTCAAAAAAATGACACCAATTGACCCTGTTTATTCAATAAATCACTAGCACATGGCCCCTACATCGACTCTAAGTTATCACGGTAGTTGTTATCTTTAAGTTCACTGCCAAAGTCACTTCCATAATAGTAAAAAAATTCGTTTCATTATTTAATGATAGGCTGGTCCTATCTATGTAGACCAGCAATGCTTCTTATCCATCAGTAATAGTGTTTCATCACAAGTGAAACATTCTGTTAAGGTAGGGTGTGCTGGCCTCACACAGTTCCAGCGACTATTGTAGCTTGGCTGCCAATATACTGCACAATCGCCATCCGAGAATAACTTTCGGCTGAGGGTTCGCTTTTGAAGTGTTTTTTGTCTGTTTTAAAGCTGCGCCGAAATGCCTCGAACTGATTTATAGCGACCACTTCTAAGCCTTTTACTGGCTAAAACAATAGATACGCTAGGATTCCTTGCTATTTTATTGGGTCTGTGATGACGCTGACCGTTCGCCTTCAGTTTTATTTTCTTAGTTAAAAATGTGTGCAAGTGCGCATGAATGCCTAAAACTAGCCTTCCAGCAACATAAAGTTCACACGCATCCTGTACCGATTCGAAGCCGCAACTTCCGAAATATACTTAATTGCCTGATTCACAATTATTTTCAACCATGCGCTTTTATTTTCCAATTCATCATATTTCTTTCCCCATTTTGAGTGGTTCACTTTGATAGCAAACCGTATTTCTCACACCTCAAGACGGATTAATTGACTTGAATTGGCCATGTAAAACCTGAAAGTGTCAAAAGCATCACTTCGTCCTTGCTGGTTCCCTAGAAAATTACGAAAACTCACCCAAGTGCTGCCAGAATTCAAATATAAAAAGTCTACCTTTGGGAGTGGCAAGAAGAGCTTCATCATTCGTCTGCTCAGTAGATTTTTGGTAGCAGCATTCCTTGAAGTTACTAGATTGTTATAAAATCAAATGAAAAATTATTTTCCTTTACGTTTGTTACAAACAATGCAGTTATTATGTGTTAGGAGAGACTCGGATACAAAACACAGCACTGTGTAACAGAATATAAAAAGGAGGAGCACAGTTTGAATTCTCTTAAAGTAAGGAATGGAAGGTTTAATATTCACTCATGAAAGGTGATTTGCTCAAACCAAGGAAAATATTGGCAAGTTCCTGATGTGAAGAAGAAACTTTAGTGAGAGCCATCCTTTCTAGTATGTGCTTCGACTGGCTTTTCGGAAGCACACTCAAAGATTAAAAAACGCGAGTCTCAACAATGGTTTCAGTATGATCACCGAAGCACAGTTTCGCGGTTGCTTGAGTTTTTTTGCAAGAGCGCTCAAGCATTCAGTGGCATCAGGCTGTCGCCACTTATATATATGATGGTGGCTTATATAGGCGGCTAAATTGATGTTATTGATGGCTTTCAGTTATGTCGGCAGCGAACACAAAAGACCCTTGGTAGTCTGCCGTTGGTCAGTGAATGCCACCGCAGAAACAGGTTGTGCTTGACTAGCAGTCCATTACGGAGCAGGAGCACCATGAATTAGGATTAATAAATCAATAGCGTATGGCTATTGACCGAGAACGCAGTTTCTCTTTGTGCATTTGTTAACACTATTCATGTAATTTTTTCTTCTTCCCTTAACGTGGAAAGTGAGAAGATCAATAGGGTGTGCACTGTACTCCTCTCTGCATTGTGCAGTAAGTGCCAATGGGGTGATAGTAAAGCTGGTGTTCAGCACTAAAGAATGGCCCTTGCGAGTACGTAAATAGCGGAAATAAAACGGTACTTCATCAATAAAGCGAACAGACTGTGATGAATATCCTTAATCCTTAGATTAAGCTGTAGTAGTGTGGCATCTATATAGAGTGAATTTCTAAAAGAGGCTACCCAGCATGACTGCGAGACTGGAGTTCGTTCGATGCATGTTTGATCACCAGCCACTGAAGTTTCACATTAGTCTGTATTCCGTCAAAGCGTTTCTCAGTGCGAGTTTTGATCTTACGGTACCCCTTTTGTTTTGCGCACATGTGCATAACCTTTAAATTAAACGTCATTTAAGAGAGACAGGACACCTCAGTTCGAAAATCGCCACAATAGTAATAGAACACTGATCGCAGAGATTCATGATACCATGTTTCAGGAAATTAATATCATGACTGCTGCGGGGATGTGGTTATAAACCACGAGAAAAGAAGAGAGAATTGCACCAGGAAGATGGCACGATTACAAAAAGAGCCAGGGATAGAATTGACGAAAGCTGACAATCGATTCGGGGAAGCACCCTACTGTTTTTTCTCGACAGCATGTCGCTCCAAGAAAATCCGATTCAAAACTGCCAGACATGGCCATAAATCATCGAGTGTGTGATTTACAAAAATACCTTGAGCGTTTCGCTATTCTCCGGAAATGAAAATGCATTGCTGTGAATTTTTCTTTCCTAGCTTGTTCGCCTTCATTTTAGGTCTGCTGGGTCGTGTTTAGTATTTAAACATCTGGCATATGACAAAATGACATATTGCGGTACGGTATTGTATGGTACGGCATGGTATAGTATGGTGTGCTATTGCATGTTTTGGCATGATATGGTGTGCTGTTGTACGGTGCTCTACGGTATGGCATGGTGTGGCATGGTATTGAGGGTCTCGCCGCACCCGTCAAGGAAGACTACGCAATCGTTCAAAAAGGTCGTATTTATGACAGAGGACAGGAGCGCTCGAGACAGAGCAGAGATTCACGGAAGCGCATACGAGCTTTCCAGAACGGGAGGGAGAGAGTGGAGGTTGCGCGACTCTACAGCACAGTAACAGTGTGCGCACGGACGCGGTTTTCTGGTGGCACTCACAGTGTGTGGTTTTTCTTGGGTGAGCGCGAAGCCGCTGGCCCGGAGCACAGATCCACATATCCGTAGTCACATACTGCGGGACTACGGCGCTGCACATCGTCGTGGCGCTGCACATCTAAAAAAAAATGGCAGAGGCTTAGCTAAGGTTAAGCCTAGTCAGATGCGAAGCATATTGATGGCTAGGCTTGGTAATACATGGCTTTCCTTGGTTGATGTTCATCCCGATCTTCATTAGGTCTCTGTGGCACGCTGAAGCTTTCGCTTCTCGTTCAAATCAGCCCTGTTTCTAGGCGGCATCCCAACACCTGGCCGCCTCGTAAGTGCCCGGAGAGCGAGGCAAGCTCAGCTTTATATCACTGCTGTAGCGTCACGTGGTCAGCTGCAGCGCCTCTGATGTGGAGCCTCCACCGCCGCGGCCGACCGCGCGAGCCGTTAGCCCATCTCTCCTCTGCTGTGACGTCATGTTGTCACGTGGTGTCACGTGGTCACGCTAAAGGCCAATGGTAGCTCCACCGCCGCGCTCGACGGGCTGTAGTGTAGCTCTAGTAGTATGCTTCGCATAAAATGTCGGCGATCAGGGTGGCGGTCCAGAGCCGTCACGTCGCACTAGCCCGGCACTGCACGCCGCGGTTCTTGCATATAGGTCACAGCGACGTCCACTGCCTTCCTGCACAGCAAGCACTACAAGAACACACCACAGCACACAAACCACAACGTCTTCTTCCCACGCTGGGCCGCTGTATGTAGTATGAATTGGTATGGTATTGTATGGTATGGTATGGTATGGTATGGTATGGTATGGTATGGTATGGTGTGGTATGGTATGGTATGTTATGTTATGTTATGTTATGTTATGTTATGTTATGTTATGTTATGGTATGGTATGGTATGGTATGGTATGGTATGGTATGGTATGGTATGGTATGGTATGGTATGGTATGGTATGGTACGGTACGGTACGGTATGGTATGGTACGGTACGGTGCGGTGCGGTGCGGTAGGGTACGGTATGGTTTGGTATGTTAAGGCGTGGTATGGTATGTGGACATTATGGACGCCATAGTGAAAGCACTGGAGTCGTATGGACCAAATTGTGTGTTTTATGTACACTGCCATCGCACAGCGCACAAGAATTTTTACATTTTCGGCAATGGACGGCAATAGATTCAATGACATTAGGCTTAGCAGCTTAACGACAAAGCCTCTGATGCTCTTCATGTATCAACCCCTGCATGCGAAAGTTTTATAGAAAAGAAGATAACTATTCCAGTGCGGGCTTTCAGAAGCATGCAAAACATTGCTCCCGTCGTTAAATCAATCCTCGAGAAAAAGGTGTGTTACGCTTTAAAGCCGCTTAACAAGAACAACATGCTAAAAATGTATTTCGCATAAACTTCAATGTGCTTCGAAAGTCATTTATGAAGCTGCAATTGATCAGAACATGCTCTTTATCAAGGGCGATAGTTTTGCATTGCTCTTAAACTAGGAGGTTATGAACTGTGGACGCCCTGCTGCAGCACACTTTAGTGGCTTGTTAATAATTGGCATGTAAACCTTTGCACAGTGTCATTGCTTTTGCGAAAGAAAGCTCGTAAATGACGCCTTTGGTGTTCCTGTAGTACAAGAAATTACCGAAGTCAGTGAATCACGAATAAGTTTTTGATTACGTTCTCGCCTAGCCTGCAAGAATATGAGAAACGCAGACAGTTTACCGACGTCAGTGCCTATAATACGATGGCGCAGGAACAAACTATACCACCTAATTGCTTAATAAAGAGCACGGGCGAGGAGTTCAGGAGCTCAGAGGTCACACCATGGTGCTTTTACCACTCTCCACAGTGTTGTTTGTGGTCATTCGTACTGAGCCAAAGATTTTCCGTGAGACAGCATGGACTGCTCTTTTTGTACACCACACAGCGGTGCACAGCAATCCACTCTCGACTTTTACACGAAATCATAGGTGCATTATTTCTTCATTAACAGCATGAGCGAAAAGGCTATCTTTACCCGAACAATGAAGCGTACTTAAGTTCAAACCCGACGGCTATAGTGCAAGGTGTAAAACGACATATACCCCGAACGCTATGCACCTCGCGTCGGTTTGAAACCTACCCCAGTAAAAGAGCCGCTTGTAATCTCAAACAGTTTGTGGGATAGTGGTGCTGTATTAAACTACAGTGTTTTCCATACCCGTTGCCTACAGCACAGAGTGGGGTATGTGCGCAGTGGTATAAGAGAATGTGGCATCGTATAATTAAGTTGGTAATGGAGGACAATTTCTGCTTCAAGAAATGCTTCTGCGCGGCAGACAAGGACAAAACGTAGAAAAACACCACAGAGCACCACTAACAACTGATTTTATTGAAACCCGCGTCAACGAATATATGCTTTTCGCTCATGAACGACAAAAAAAAAGGAAAAAGAACAAAGAAGAGAAAAGATAGCATGCAGTGAAGACAGCATTAGGCACAAAATGATCAGCACCCATGGCACGTGTGACACAAGCGAACATCGTCATGCCCCAAATCTAATCATTCTGATAGGAATTCTAATTCTCTCTTGAGAAGCGTCACAGATGGATTGCTCACGCATGTGTTAGTCCCGGAACGAAGGATTACTGCTTCTTCAAAAATTTCTCTTTGAAGCTTGTCTTTTCTGCGGCCTAAAATAACAGTACCGCTGAAGAGCGGAAAACAGCCGCATTCTTTGCAGTGCGCCGGCAGGTGCTCCCCAGTGCTGTTCTTGAGAGAGTTTGAGTGTTCTCTTAGTCTGTCATTTATGCACCTGCCGGTTTGTCCAACATAAAACTGACCACAGGTGAACTTGATTTTCACGCCTACTGCACATGGGATGAAAGGATTTTGGTGTTTTTTGCCGCAGACTATTCTTTCTGAGTGCACCCTGCCAACCATCGGGCATAGTGTTGACAGTTTACAAGGTGCCGTAAAAACCATGCTGACATCATGCTTCGTAGACACCTTTTTAAGGTTGTGTGAAACCTTGTGTATGTGTGGAACAACCTCAAATTTCTTTTCTCTTGAAGGTTCCAGTGATGTGGCCACTCTGCCTGGGTTCTTCAACTTTTTCAATAATGATTCCGCGGCTCCCACCATCAGGGGTGACTTTTTTTGTCGTTGATGAGCGGAAAGCATATATTCGTTGACGCGGGTTTCAATAAAATCAGTTGTTAGTGGCGCTCTGTGGTGTTTTTCTACGTTTTGTCCTTGTCTGCCACGCCGAAGCATTTCTTGAAATATGTATGACCAACTGGCCTACAAAACAACCCTTCTCGACAATTTTTGTATAGTGTTAGTGAGGTGGCAATTCTAAAAGAAATTACGATACCGTGCAAAAAGCAACTTATCCCGACACAGTTTTTAAATTGTGTCGGGACAAAGTTTAAATGTAGTCTACGGAACATGGAGGGGAAAGGCTTTTTTAAAAGGTCGCAACTGCCGGCAGTTGCCGAACTATTATGTATAAGAGTCTTTTACAGCCTATTGTTGCAGTGAAGCTTATTTCCGGCCGCAGAATGTCAAAGCAATGCCTCGGTAAATAAAGGTGCTTAAAACAAGGCATGTAAACGCTGTGGCGCATTCGGCTTAAGGAAATAAAGTATACAAAGCACTCAAACAACAACACTTTCCACTACGTGACAAGTTGCGGTAAAATACGTTCGCAGTTTTTTAAATAAATTGTGTTGTTAACTAATTGAAAAACAGAACGCAGCGACAAAGATAGAAACCCATTTCTATGTCGTTCTCTGCAGTTTCAGATTGTTACAGCGCAGCCGGCGGCCACATTACGCTTTGGTGTGTCAGAACCGACAGTCTGTCTCAACATCTGGGCTAAATTACTGCTTGCCCTTGTCGTCGAAGGATGTTCAGCTATAGTGAAAGCCAGCATCAGCAGTAGTGGCAGGTAAGCTTGCCGAGCAGAACCGCAACGAGTGCGATCAAGCGGGCTGTCGCTTCAAAGAATGCCGCCATGTTTTCTCGCCTAGTGCGCGAACTTCAAAACACTAACTTCTGACAACTGCATGAGTACTCTAACGCTATTTCTCCATTAGCGGTCTGGAAAAGTCTGCTAAGCATGCAGTTACGCAAAAACTCCTGTACTCAATAACTGTAGCGCCTTGCCACTGTGTAAAAATGAAGAATAATTATCCACTACCATGACATTATGCAAGAAGAGAGCTAACAACACGGAAACGTTGACGTGATGGGGAGCCAAATATCTATGTACTTGCGAGGCAGTGGCGTTAAAACAAGTGTTGGATGACTGGAATGGGATAATGCGACATTCAGTCCATGATATTGTTAGTTTCTCCACGAACTGTTTGCACATACCTTTATCTGTATGTAGGCGCCCACAATCACGGTCTTCATAGACTAAATGCGTGTACTATATCGTGTTGTGAAGTACTGAGCACGGTTGCATTTTTTATGCTTATAGAGAAACTTTTATGCAGTGTGTTCTCCTTAGAAGAACGTCAAAAATTGCGCTCCCTAGAGAACAGTGCCGTATAATCGGGGCAGGTGCTGGCGCCATCTTTTTGCATGCATACGTTCGGAAGTATGCAAAATTCCAGCATTTTCATTCTGGAAAGCGTATCCCTCCTCTGATACGTGAACATTCGCTACTTTTTGTCATACCAGTTCTCTATTAGGCAATGCCTAGGGCATAAAAATATTTCCCCCATATTTTTTTATTGAAGTGAAAAACTAACCTGTGTTGGATATGAGAAGGTACAGAAAACTACTAATTCGTACGCAGAAAGCAAAACACATCCCAAGTTTTTAATACTGGTTTCTACAAATGTTTCGCCTAACATTTTACTACGAAGTTTATTTCAAGAAAGACAATAGGTATTAGCCACATCTGACTAAAGCCTCATTGCATGGAACAAAATTTTATGGCGTCGCAAATAAAATTAAAATGCTGTAAGGTAGTTTCAAAAAATATTTTCAGTACGCTGCTAGATAAAGCAAGGGAACGGGGGACGTGAGGAAGAGGGGAAGGAGCTTGCAGCTTATGATCAGTCTAAAAACGTGCTGTAGTTTGAATTTCAAACACATAGAAAATACTAACCAAAAACAGGGAACAGTTCAAAAACTATGCCCTTTGTTATACGCTAGTACATTTAGTCGTCGTTTTTTTTCTAAGCAGTTCAAGAACAATTACTCACATAAATACAGCGACTGGTCTGTGCTCTCGCTTTCGTAATTTGAGTATTAGCATGTCGTGCATCGGCTTAAAGCTATCATAGAAAAAAGTGGGAACGCACAGAATAATAACTGGTTAAGAAATAAAAATACAATTCTCCATAGCGAAGATAAAGAGGTGATGTAACTTTGAGAAAGTTAACAACCCAATTTCTTCGATTAATGCTTCTTATTCTTCTGTTCTTTTTCGAGTATTGCCATGAGCGTCACATTTTCTTCGACAGGACCTATGATCCAAGAAATCTTCTGACCTTTCGAATGATTCAAAGCTATGAGGTCTCTCTTTCATCCTCTGCAATAAAGGAACACAATTCTTCTTCGGCTCAGGGCTTTATTTCTGCAAGGTCTAGCCTAACCCACATAAAGAGGAGCAGGCAGTTCGCGCGCCACCATCCGAGTTCGCAAGTTATGGACGCATATGGGCACCGAGAATGAGTGTTTTGTTCTTACTCTGGCAAAACAGAAAGAAGACTAAATACATAGCCTCCCCAAAGCGCACGTCATTTTCAAGTCAAGCGATCTCAAACTCGACAGCGCGGAACAAGTTTTTACGATCTTCGGAAGCCTTAAACAAAATCTACCGCATCACAGAGAACGGGGGTTATACGAGAGAGCTATCAAGTTCCTACCGAGCTTCACTTTCATGCAAAATTTTTTTTTTTTGCCGCTGGTCCAAGTTAGTGTAGGACAGTTGGCTGCTCCGTAAGGATTCACTCTGAGTGAATAAGTTAGGGCTGTGTCGGTAAGAAGACGGTTTTCTGAACTGAATGAAAACCGGGCAGCCCCAGTATATAGCCTCCCAACATGCCACTAACATCCATCAAGGATAAGGAATGCGAGTCTATTTTACCTTAGAACCAGTAGATGAGGCGAGTAAACTGAGCGTTGCGGTTTCCTTTAGTCAGCGGTGGCGAAGGTACGTAAATAAAGTTAAATGTACGGTTTTACTTCCGGTAGGTGTTACACATTCCTGAACGAAGTTGGTGTTCTCGTGAATGCACGGCACAGCGGGAAGTGGCTACGAGGCTGTAAAAGTCCTGCGCCCGTAATTCAGTTCAGCAAGAGGCGGTAGTTTGCTCCCAAGAGTCCATACGGAGAGCTTTAGATTTTTAAGTCCGTGTTGCGATATTTTTACGAGGCACATGTTCGTTTCGAATTGCCTGCACATGGGCATCAGCAACAATATTCTGGTTTGCTATTTGAGAACTGTATTGCTCGCTATGACATTTTCATTCGTTAGCGCCTTAAGAGGGCCGCAGTTTGTCGATACTTGGGGATGTTAATATTTCCGAGCTGTAGCGAATCAGCAGGCCACGCACAGTAGCGCTGGATCTTTCTTTGTTCTGGTGCGCAGCAACTAGGAAGTATAGTAGTGTGTGGATGAAGAATTAACAACATCTATATTCAAATTCCTCATCGAATGTTCGAACATTATGTGCAAACAAAAACGCTGTTCTAGCAGCTTTTGAGGTTTAGTTTGTGCGTAAGTACACTACATGTGTAGTAGAATTAACCTCAACCTAGAATCCACTAACTTGAAACCTGGTTTAAAACATTACCTCTTTGACGAAGCCATTGCTCTGTACCATCGCAAGAAAATGAATGAATAAATGGTGAAACGATTCATATGCGCAGTGCATGTGCAGTAAAGGAACAAAGATATACATTATTAAAGCAGAAATATTGGCTACTTGCAATGTTATTCAAGAAACGTGAATAGCCTACGTGTTCTACTCTTACAATAGCTCCAGCGGCCTGCGTTTGGAAAAGCGCATGTTCCAATGAAACGCTTCGGAGCGCAGGCGCTCTTCACGGTCGATTGCGGCCCCTCCTGTTTAACTGGTTCCAGCTTCGTATTTTTTTTGCCAACTTCGTCATGGTTTCAGAAATTTCAAAGATGAAGTTCCTACTGTAAGGAGAAATGAGTTTTGATAGATTAGGCATTTTCATTCCTGATGTAGAAGCGGCAGTTGCTCACCCAGCATTTCCCTGATTCTATTTGCATGTAAGTGAACATGTTCTTTGTGTCCGGTACAAAAAGATACCGTCTCCCGGGCAATGCATGGGTAATGTGCATTATCATCGCAAAAGATGTTCGACCAGAAGGCTTTAACAGAGATACCACCCCTTTCTTCCTAGTATTTCAAACCCCTTCACACAGAAACCTCACTATTACACCTTTCTTAAAGTGCCGCATTTCCAAGTACAACTATGCTCAAACATGAAATCACTTAAGCGGTTCACAACTGCTAATAATGGATTCCACCTATAAATATCTGGGGTCTTCAACCACATGGCGTCGCTACATAAAAAAGTAATCAGATCTTAGTAGATTAGATTAAATTACAGTATATGAAGTAAATACTAATCACAATATTATCCGAGGCTCACTCATCAATCCTTAATAGAAATTTATTAAACGTATGAAAGGAGGAGCGATGTGCGCAAAATATGCAGTGTTAAATGTGAAGTGAAAAAAATTGTTTATCCTTCTCTGGTCTTCCTCGTATTCGAGCGCAAGTTGTCGATGAAAGTTTGCTTTGTCGGCTTAGATTGCATGAACTAAAATTCCAGTAACAATTGGCTAATTTGCATTCCTTAGCCGCAAGAACTTTCATATTACACACTGGGAAGAGTCAAAAGTGGCGTGCTGCTTTTGTCGTGCAGCAAAATGTTTTTTAGCGAGTATTTTTTAATAACTTTTATGAAAGTTGTTGAAGAGAGCTGAAGGCATCTATTTCAGTGTCGAAATAAATGATAAGAAGGAATTTCCAACGGGAACAACAAAATGGTAAAGGATCAGCTTAGGTGACTGAATGCTGAATGAAGGAAATAATTTCAAAGCAAACTTTGTTATCATTCATAATGCACGAAACTTGTAAACTTATAAGGAAAAGGCGATCCCCGCAAACTTATTTCTATGAAGGCCGCTTGCATCCTTTATAGCTAGAAAATGGCTTTTGATTACAGTACGAGCACGCTGCGAAGTCGTTCATAGTCTGTATTAAGGTCTCGCCTGCTTTTGGAATCGCGAGCAATCAAGGACTATTGTGAGACATTCCAGCGGCTAAAAAGACAGGGACGAAGGAAGACGAGACAGGACGAACGTCTCGTCTACCTTCGTCTCAGTCTTTTTAGCCGCTGGAATGTCTCGCAATAGTACTACCAACCAACTATCCCAACTTTCTACGCTTAATAGCAATCAAGGCTCATTTGACGGCACAAAGAGTCCAGATAATAAAATCGCTCATAAATACCGAACATTGCACTCTTTCAACATTCTTTCTTCAAACTCTGAGAGGCAAGCAATTTTCTTTACGGTGCTGACATTTGAGCTGTAAGTGTACCTGTAAATTATCTGTGCCCATGTTGATTATGCGTTAAGGTGCGATTATTGAAAGCTCTCATTGCTTTGTGGAGCAGACCGTAAAGACTTGGGGAAGGAGGACGTGGAAAAAAGCTTGATTTCAGGCAAATTTGTTGCAAAAAATAACGCTTGCTATACATGCCTTGTGTGATCCATCACCCTAGTCCGAGACACAACACCGTTCCGATAGAAAAATTCATGCTGTTTTGATGTTCGAAGCTTGTTGTTAATAAACATGAGATATTTTTAGTACCAAACTGACAAACTGGGGAAAACGTTGTCTGGAAACTGAGGTGCACCTGGAGCACCCGAATGTCCCTACAGTCGATGTCATTACTCTTGCTAATGTAGGCAGCGTGGCATTTCAGATATGATGTGTCGATCTTTGTTATTTCTACACGAAGTACATTATTGCTTTAGTTTACTTTGAAGGCTGTCAGGTTCGCCTATAGTTCTCTAACTATATTCCGTACTTCGAATAAATGCCTTCTCATGGCACTGCATTGCTATGCCAGCTAATCTTCGCTTATAAAAATAAATAGTACCCGGACAAAAATGATGCATTCACTGCTGCGTAGCGGCGAGTACTTTGCTGTACTCAGTAAAGTTTCGTTGTCTGAACTTTGCGTATGTCCATCGCCAACAGCTCTAAACACATTGCTGGGCTTGCTTTGTTGCCAGGGGCCCTTGTAATGTCTAAATATCATGTTTTGCCTAAAAATAAATGCCATTCTTTTCTCTCAAATATTGATTTTATGCTCGGCGTAGCCTTTTCAAGCCATCCTTACGCTCTCATCTTAAACCAACGCTGGAGAAATGAGAAGTGATTAAATGGAGACGCGTTCGCATTTTTGGACGCATGCTGCAAATATGTCCGTTTCTGGTAAACAAGGTTTTACATGCAGCGTATAGAACCTTGAATATAATAACTCCGCTATTATACTCTGTTTCCAGCATATCAAAAACTAAAAAGAAAAAGAATCTCAGGGATTTCTTGAAATTGAACATACACGGCAGCTGATACGTGCAAGTGCCACAGAGGTAAAGTCAGTCTCAGTTATTCAATGTCGCCCACAAAAACTGAAGCATGAAATACTTCTTTCGTGACGAAAATATAGAGGCACTCCTGGCAGTATAGTCATGCGGTGGCGATTTCTTTATTTTACTCGACGAAAGAGCCGATAATAATTTCTTTTTTGCTTATATAATTGAACTATTTTTCGTATCAGAATAACTACATCTCACGAAGTAAACTCAACCATCATTAATTTCTAAGTGAATGTATAATGTTCCCATCGCTAACATTTCTTAATACCCGTGGGATTAGGTCGCAGCCAAGAAACTTGTAAGAAACTGAATACTTAAGACTGTGAAATCATTAATCAAAGGAAGTGTCCTAGAGAGGATTCCAAAAATGCATTATGTGTTTCCAGCCTTAAGTTTCCAGCACAACCCGCTCATTTCCTTATCCACAAAAGAAAAATCAAGTTATTCCCGGAACATATCACGCCAACTTCTGGATTTTCCATATTACAACAGTGTTCGTCTCATTCTCCTTGCATCGAGGAAAAAAAGCATGCGCATCAGGGAAACAGCGCTGGAACTTTTTTCGCACGGTGTAGCATGAACGCTCTGAGAGCATTTGCATTTGCGCAACTTTTAAGCTCTAATTTGGCGACTTACAAAGCCGGCAAAGAAAATAAAAATTTTTCTTTGTATATTACAGCATCAACAAGAAGTACAGATTCTTATTCTAAAGGCTTTTAAATAAATCATGCAATCATAATTTCAAACTTTCTTGTGACAGCCATAACTCCGAGACAGCGCACTTCTCGAAAACCTTACCTGAAAAAAGATTACGCGCAGCTTACGATGAGGAACATTATAGATTATGTTCGTATGTTGATTAGTTATTCATCCAAGGCACTTTTTCTCCTCCAAGTATGAGCATTGGCCTGTGCACCATGAGAGTAAGTACTGAAAAGAAGTATGCAGGGACATAGGAGGCTTAACGTAAGCCAACAAGGCCCCGTAACTAGATAAACAATAACTGGGCTTGTGACCGGTTTACTGCATGCAAATTCAGGGCGTAGGGCTAAAAGTGAGCAGTTATGACCACACAAAAGAAAGTTCAAAACAGGTGACGTTCAGTCTACTATATAAGTAGAGAATTTCATATTAAAGCGGAAGTGATAATGTGCAAAAAGCCGCGCTTGTATGCTCCTTTATTAAGGTACTTTAAATTTACCCCTTCTTTCGCTGTCTATTCATCAAGCGTATGGTCTAAGCATTCCTTCCATTAGCATCCTGTTTCTTTCATCTTCCTTATCCGCCCCGCCCCGTGGCTCAGTGGTTACGGCGCTTGGCTGCTGGCCCGAAAGCCGCAGGTTTGATCCCGGCCGCGGCGGCCGAATTTCGATGGAGGCGAAATTCTAGAGGCCCATGTACTGAGCGTGAACTCCAGGTGGTCGAAATTTCCGGAGCCCTTCACTACGGCGTCCCTCATAGCCGGAATCGCTTCGGGACGTTAAACCCCAATAAACCAATAAACCATACTTCTTCCTTGTCCTAACGATTTTAAAGGCAGTGCAATAAATGTTGTTGCTAGCCATATAAAACTATTGATGTAAAGAAAGAGCGCCGCCGCGGTGGCTCAGTGGCTATGGTGCTCGGCTGCTGTCCCGAAAGACGCGGGTTGAATTTCTTTGGAGGAGAAATTCGAGGCCCGTGTACTGTGCGATGTCAGTGCCCGTTAAAGAACCCCAGGTGGTCGAAATTTCCAGAGCCCTCCACTACGGCGTCTCTCATAGCCTTAGTCGCTTTGAGACGTTAAACCCCATAAACCAAACCAAACCAAACCTAAAGACAGAGCATTATAGAGCCTATTCTGATCCTACATTGCCTTCAAATTTAAAATAATTACACAGACCAAAGGCAATTCGTAGGAAGAGACATAGCGACAAAATGAGAAAAGCTTCAAGAATGTAGTGCCTTCTTAAAGTGGCGCCAGAATATTCAGTAGCGCATTCCATACAACCCTCACAGAATTCTGTCGGCCTTCAGTTAAAACCGCTAGGTGCTGTAAACGTAGTTGATTATTTCGTGCGCTTTAGCCATTCGTCTTGCATAATTTGGCGTCCTCAAAAATCCCCCATTCGCGTGCAAGGGGGCCCGAGTGTAACCCACGAAAACTGGAAACAGGTTCCGGAGTACGCTACGCAGGCGAAGACAATAATTTGGCTTGTTGAAACGCCCATAATTTCGCGCGTATTCTTCAGAACAACCATTCGCATGCTTTCTGAAAATAAAGTGGTGTTTTTTTTTTCTCAGCTTAGACAAGATATCATACAGAGTTCTTGGTCACAAATCTGAAGTGTGCTTTTGTGTTAGATGTTAATTTGGTGAAACAATTTTGCATCAAAAAAGCTAGCATTTCTGACGCAGTACTAGCTAGTGCTTAGATTGCATGTACATTGTGGAAAATTCGCATAATCACCAGCTTCCAAGAAGTCATTTGATATCCTCCTAAGTGTTGGAGACCAAGGTCAGAGAAGTGAAGAGAAGGTTCCCGGATTCAGGAAATCACCTTAACTGCTGCGCCATGTTTTTGATACGTGAGATAGGATTTTGGTACGTCATACGCCGTGTTTCTTTTTTACTTAATATCGATAATATTGAAACATTCTCGCTATCCCTACGGGCTATTCCGAGTGTTTACTACCTTCAATATTCAATTCTGTATCCACGTGCAGCTTTTCTATGTAATGAACAAACACCGCAGTGCGAGGCTTTCAGCCAATTACGACGGATGTGAGATTAATTTAAAGAAGTTAAAAGAAAATGTACGCGGAACAAGTGCACATGAAATATCTAAACGCTGGGAAGAGCCAGGTATTCAGAAAGAAACCCAGCTTTTCAAGGAAATTTGCTATTAGAAAGAAAAAAGCACCGCATTTCAGGATATCAAAAACTCACTAAAAACAGCGTTACTGTCATTGAGAAAGGTGCTACTCGGTTTTAAAGGTTTAGAAATTTAAGATCTTCAATGAACACAGAATACGCTGCCATTTCCTATTGACGACTGCAGAGTGAGCGTATATGTTGTCCAATTTTTCTGTGTTATTCTTTCGTTTTATTGCTTAGTCTGCATTTCTGCTTTATCCTTCCCTTTTCTTCATTTCATTTATTGTATTCCTCGCAGTTTTGCACCAGCTGTTCACTTATATTTATTTTGTATTCACTCACCTATTGCAACGCACCGGTGCTGCAGATAATTTTGTAAATACAGGGTGTTTCACTTAACTTGAACCAAGGATTTAAAAAGAGCTGTAAACCGCAGCCAGGTGAAACCAACGATAACATGTTTGCTATCATGTGGCGCTGCTCAGAACATTTTTTGTATTCCTTTTCACTAGTTCATAAACTAAGATGAATTTGCAAATTTTCAAATATTCATTTTAGTGCCAAAAGCGTTACGTTAGGTTGTAGAGCAGGTTTAGAAACAACCGGTCTAGTTTATTTTGGCATCGTATCTCCTACGGGTTCCTTTTTTCAAGCGTCTAAAGAAACAGGGTGGGCTCACGGGCTAGTTGGATATTGTCACGTTGTAGTGACGGCAGGCCAGCGGAGAGGAAAACAGCAACAAACCTTGCAAACGAAGCTCTTTATTTGGGCTGACTTGCGCCCGCAAAAAGAACTGAATCACTCGGCGGCGGCGTAAGCAACAATCGTGCTCGTCAGTCGTCGAACTACGAATGCCCGCTGCTCGTGGCATCGTTCAATTTAAAGCCGGCTAGGAAACTTCGAGATAACAGGTCGAGATCATCTAGAGTAATCTAGAAACACGTAGGCGAAGCTGTTCATGGCTGTGAACAATCGAGATTAGTCCGGTCGCTTCTCGCGTCAGAAACAAAAATGATAACAGCCCTTTCCTGCAGCCTGGAGCGTGAACGAACAAACACTACAATGATACGTGGCAATATTCATAATAATTTTTTCAACAGCGCATGCTACACAAGGACACAAGACGAGGACGAGGACACAAGACGTGTGTCATTCCTCGTCTTGTGTGCTTGTGTAGCATGCGCTGTTGAAAAAATTATTGTCTAAAGAAAGCCCGCGAAATATGAAAAAATACCACGTGACTGCGCTCCTGCGCTACCATATCCCAGCGCTCCAAACGATGTTTCGACCAAACGAAGCATGCTCGCTCCCCGTAGCGATGTGAACGGCCGCTGCTCTTATCAGTGGCTGACGCCCTCTCAAGCCGCTGATAAGAGCAGCGGCCGTTCACTTCAAACATATTTATTCGGCTCGGCGTTTCCATCGGAAGACCGATCTTCTTCAGGAGTGCTTTTACTTTGTTTATGCATCTCCTTTTATAGGGGTGGGCACAGAACAAGTAAGTGAGAAACACAAAGCACATAGCAGAAAAATACGCATAAACAATTTTAAAAATTAGAGGGAGTGCGACTAACACGAAAAAAAAATATAGGGTGCGATGAGCAGGTACTCAGTAAGAAAATACAATATCCAGATGCGGCCTCTGCTTCTGCTCTGGCCGCATCTGGACATTGCATTTTCTTACTGAGTACCTGTTCATCACACTCCCTCTATTTTTTTTTCGTGTGGATCGCAGTCCCTCAATTTTTTTTTTAATTTTTATGTGTATTTTTCTGCTATGTTCTTTGTGTTTGTCACTTGCCTGTTCTGTGCCCACCCATATATAAGGGGAAGCATTAACAAAGTAAAATCAATCCTGGACAAGATCGGTCTTCTGATCGATATGCTGACCAGCCACGATTTGCTGTGTGCGAAATAAATGCAGCATACTGCTGCTTTTAGGGATAAGCGATCGGAATGTCTTCGGCGTGCAGAAGGAATTACATTTGCTCGATTGCTCTCCTAGTTATTATTAACTTTTTTTAGGGCGCACAACAGCTGCAGAACTCTTGTATTCACATTACTTCTTTAAATAATTGCGTACCCTGCATTTTCCCGTAACCTAATACGAGCAATGAGCGATTGTTTAAATGTCACTGCAGTCTTTCTGCTGTCATCCACAAATAAACATGCAGCTACAGCGAGTGAAATAAACTTCATCCAGGGTGCTTATATCAATTTTACGCTTGACCACCTGCAGTCATTTCCCGCTTGTGAAGCAAAGAAAGATGTCACAGCCGCCGAACGCTCACTAGCCCCCCCAAGCGGAAGCCTTCCGTGTCGTCCGCTTTTACGTGTGCCAAAGACGGGAACAAACTTTGCGCGCAGCCGCTGAAGTCGTGACCGGGAAGCCCAAAGTGAGGGAACATGCTCGTGCCTCGAGCCACCAACACATGTGGTGGCAGGAAAGGAAGGAGCACGAGTCGAAAGCTGGAAAGAAAAACAGCGTGATAGCGAAAAGACGGATGCGAGTCTCGTAGCGTGATGCCGGACAGCTTCGAATACCAATGCGGCTTTCAAACCTATCGCGAAGAGGACCAGTCATTGAGCGAAAATATCCGCACTCGTCATGGTTCGAATACCCAAGTGTGATACTTTTTGGCAGCAAAGCTAAAGAAAGAGAGAAACATGGTGAAGAAAACTGATGATGAAAATGGTTTTCTTCAATACATGGGCCGGTAAAGTCCGTCCTCTGCGTTATCTCTCGGGAGATGCCGCTTTTAAAGCCATCTCCAGGCACGTGCCTACTGGACAGTAAGTCTTCACTTAGAACTTGACTTTGCTTGTCGGTGTCAGCTCGCCAGAGTAACGGCGAGAAATTTTTTCGATTTTTGCCACGTACAGAAAGTTGATCAATTCGCATACCCTATCTTTCACAACATGAAGGCAATTTAACGAATGACTTTAGAAAGTCAGTGTTCTTCCCAATGTGCCATTTAGAAATTGTTCAAATGAAAGTGACTAGTAACGGATAAAGGCGTGTCGATTTTTTCTCTATGCCTTACCCATTTATCTTCTCGGAGTAATTGCTTTGAAACTATTGTATTATTCAAATAGTCCAGCCGACCCACTGAAATGCATATTCAAAGAAGCTTTGGCCCCCAACACACCCCCAGACGGCCTTTGGTACTGTGGGTTTCTGATTAGACTAAGAGGCGCACGTCTGCAAACCGATGGCAGCAGAGTGCAACATGACTAAAAGCAGCAAGGATAAAGATAATAAACCTCTCCATAAGTTTAAGAGTTTAGCATATGTACGGCTTTAGATCCAAAGTGAAGCGTCACACTTAACCGCCGTGTCGAGCCAGTGATTACTATGATATTTATCTGCACATTCCTGATACAAGGATAAATTATTTGCTTGGAGTGTTGTGAATATAGAAAAATAGAGAAGAAAATGCACTCACGAACACGAAGGAGCATCAAAAAATGTTTTATAAACTTCAGTCACAGAAGACAGCGCGTTTCTTAACAATATTCGAAGAATTTTCGGGTGCCAATATTTGGGTTGCAAGAAATTAGGTTGGTGAAGTTTGCTAATTTTTAAAATAAAGTGTGCTGGAAATGCTGCATGCTTTGTTTTCTAGTTCCTTTCTGCTCTGACCAAAAATATCAAGCGCGAACTTTATTTTGGCTCTATTATGAATATTTGCTTCATGGAACGACAGGCTATTGAACACAGTTGCTGAAAGTGTGGTGTTTAGAGACTCCCCCATCCCTAACATATGATGGGGCTGGGCAAGTCCGCCCCTGCCGCTGCAAGCCAACTCTGGCTCTAGACAACACCACTTTAAGTTCATGAGAACAGCTCACGAGGTAACTTTTTAAAACATAGAAAAGCGTCTAACAGAAAGTGAGGAAAAAAAGAGGAAGCTAAGTACTGAAGGAATACGCCAAAAAACAAATAATGAATGAAAACCGGATATTCAAAGAAGTTTCCCACGCGAAGCTTATCTTTTTATCATGAATTATGTCACGCTATCGCGGTTATTTTAAACCACCTCTGCTCCCCTTGGCTTAGTGTGCTACTCTGCGTCCCTTAATAACGTTATCATTTTTGTGGAGATCTCGTGAGGCCAAGGCGCCACCTCATATCGATTCCCTATTATTTCCTACATGCTTATTTTTTTCCATTCTCCTGCCGCATCGACAAGGCTCGAGGCCTTCATCGACCATGAAGCGGAGCCTATGCCTCGCTTTATAACGATAACGACTTGAATAATGACGTGCGCGCCAGGCGATGAGGGTCTCTTTCACGGCGACGTCACCGGGAGGCGCTGATATATGTTCGCTTATTAATTTTCTCGTTTTCTTCTCCTGGCCGCAAGCTTCTGTAGCTATATGGAGCTCCGCCTCAACGGGGCGGAACCTTGGTATTCACGCCGGGAAGAAAAACGAGCTTTGATCGCGGTGTTTAATCCCTGCTTCAACGAGACGCTCGCTTGCAAACAATATGCGGAATTCGCGTGCCAAAGATGTATGCGTCAAATTCTACCATTACGATGGTGTGGCGTGGACGCAGTTGTGTTCTAATCAGGCGGCAACAACAATGCCAGCGTCCGGTTGCGCCTGCATCTTCTCTGAACAAGTTATGAAATTGTGTCTTTCGTTCATGTGCAGCACGGGTCTCGGCAGTTGGTTGGGATTCGACACATTCCTGGCGTGCTTTTGTATATTCGGGCCCGTCTTGTAGCCACACGGCCGCCCATAGTAATTCTCTTTTTATCCTGTTCCCTTTCAACAGCGGAGAGTACAACTTAGGGTACCAATTCCTACGGCTGGCCTCTAGGTCTTTCTGTCCGAATATTCTTCTCTTTCTAAATTTTGACATGTTACCTTATGAACAAGGAACGCTCAGAGCGAATATGAAGTCTTAGTACGAAAACGTGGAAAACCAAGAGGAGGATGAGCTATTCTATGGTTCGACAGTAAAATATTGGACAAAACAGGGAACTTGGCGCGTTAACATGTTTATTAAGTGTAGCACCTGGCAGCCAACGTTAGAGTAATTCACTCGCTCGGACGCGCTGCGCACAGCGCTAGAAAGCAATGCAGACTCCACCATGTCGTCATTGGTTGGTGACGATCTGTTTCTGCCCTATTTCTACCTTCATAGAGGAACCGCTTTGTGGAATCAGTGCCAGCGCTCAGCTGAGCCGCAGCAAATTAAAAAAAAAAAAACAAATCCCAATGGAATGGAGTGTCGCCAGAGCGAAAGACGACATGACGCGGCCTTAAGGGCGGGGCGTCATCTTAGGAGCCGGGTGCCTCGGTAGTGGAGGAGTGGTGCGGAAAATAACCAAAGCTGAATATTATGCTTTTAAATCTCGTGTTTCACATGCACGAAAAGTAAAAACGGTTTTAGAAAAAAGTCATAGAAAATTCATAGAAAAAAGTTGCAGTTATTAAAAAGCAGTGTTTGTAATTGTCAAATAATTGCCGTGAGCCCATCGACCCAAGAGATTGGCGAGGTCATACCTTGTACTTCGGTGTATATATCGCTGTTTAATTCACATATCTTTGAGGTGCCCAGAATAAGCTGTCATGACGCATTGAAATACTTGTACGACTCAGTCTGCATTTCTTGAGAGAACATGCATTTGAAACTGTGTCTTTCTACACAGCTCTACGACTACAAAAGCATCCAAGTTTGGCCTGAGCTTTGGTGATCTGATCAGATATTTGGCTCTGAGCCTCGCTTGAAAACAGAATAGACATCCCAGCCTGAATTACTGGCCGCGTGCATGCTTTCAAACGCTCCGTTGAATATGAACTCAGGACAAATTTTTGAGTATGGCTATGGTTACATAAAGTAAACCTCCTCACAAAGTGCGAACAATGCACATAATCTTCTCTGTACTTCGAAATTAGGCAGCTTTTCTGTGAAGTTTATATTTTGTCAAGCTAAGATCAGGTCGGACGCTATGACGTGCTGGCTCAAATAAAAAGAGAAGGCGTGCAGCTTACGCAGTTCGACAATGTCAGTATGCATATGAAGATTTACTTACGTAGCTTCATCCGGCCCGCCATGCAGGGCGAAGCAGGTTCCAGGCAGGAGTGCCTAAAATATATACGAAATATTTCTGTACGAAGGAAAGTTCATGCGGAGAGTAACTCCTTTACTATAAATTTTCCGGGAAGCAGCTTCATATGACAATGATAAAATACAATGAGATGTTAACAGCGATCAATTAGCCAAATGATACAAACACACACGCAGTTTAAATTCGCAGTGAGCCTTTAATGTACAAAATGTAGAGGCACTGCTCATTTAGTGCCTGAGAGTGCATGCCAGAGAAGCGTACAAATCAAGACAGTCTCCGTGGCAATAGTGCTCTCTACCACCCCGGTCGCTGACGTTCCTGTATGGCACACTCATTTGTGTCAATTAAATCCAACCTCGCAAGCCCATTCTTTTATCCACTGTGGCTTAGATTCAAATGCGCATATACGCTGCAAGTGCATGAATGAAAATTTTGGGAATATCAACGTGATTTTGCTTTATTTTTGCATTTTCTAATTCAACAAACATTCCCTGCTATCTTTAGGAAAATAACGCTCACCTATTGCTGGCGCTGGATCAATAATAATTGCAGTAAGGCGTATACGGCACTCATTTCGACTGGAAGAAGTGGGAAACGAAAGAATTCACTGACCATTCTTGGCTTCTACTTCTTTAGATACATTAACTGAGTTACTATTTTCATGAATTTCTTGAGGGAAGTAAAGTAATGGCAATGTAGTGCATGAGCACTTAGGTCATCTCAATGTATTTTACTGCAAAGCTACCGTCCTCCAACGTACCATTGATTGGCTGCACTCTAAACAGAACTCTGAGAATGGACTAAATGGGCCAGCAACGCACACTATGACGAAGTGGCGTTCTTATACTAACGAAATGGTTTTTGTATGTCGTACGCTATTAATAACCCAATTACAGTAGCTTACTGTAGCAGCTCACCGGTTAACTGATACAGAGCAAGGAAAAAACATTCTGATGTCTGATGGGGGAACGATTCAATAGCAGGCGGTAGCGGATACACAATTCCATTTTCGAACTTGACCCAATAAACGTTCGTCATATGATTCCTTCCGCTGCTTTCATGTCCAAAATTTCTTATGACTGCTGCAGTCGGGTGCTAGTCAGGAGCCGTATTTACTGGGGAAAAAGTCTTAGCGATCAGCTCGAGATATAGTAGGAGCCGCAGTCAAGCTAAGGAGTTTTGGGAGGATCTAGTGGGAGAACATATATAGTATTTAAAAAGCTAGCTGCGTTCCTCTCACGTCAAGTACAAAAGATAATTACATTTTACACATGTTCTATCCGGTGCTCTATTTGCAGTCTGTACCCCTAATTAGTGCGAGAAAATATCAAACAGCTACCTCAAAGATATTGATTTTAGGCAGCGTCAACGAAAATCAGCTCGTCGGAGGAGAAAGAATACGCGAGACGGGACATTTGAATGTAAATATCTCTTGCATCTATTTCGTGTCATAATATGCCATCTTCAAGAACTGTGATGGCTTCAAAATGTATGCTGTACTCAAAGTCACATTGATGACTGCCTGAAGCAAACAGTTGAATTGCTGCTGTTGAGTTAAGGTAGTCATTATTGTGTTCGCGTTCCATTGATTGAATTCATGGACTTCAAACAATCGTAGCGGTGCATAGCGGCGACGCACTGGAAAAGTCATCTATAGATAGGTATTTTTATTTATTCATTTTTGTTCAGAAGTTTTATTCTAACTGCTTGATATATAACTCTTATTATTCCTACATAAACAGAGCAAACATGTATCAACATCTCTGGTCAGCCCTTTCTTGTCGCTTGTCCATATTTAATTACATGGTTTCCAATTTCAAGGAAGGCGGGTGTGTCCCCTAATTACGGGATAAGAAAACATGCCCTGCATGCTGAGGTTCGAAAAAGGCGTTTCTGTGCCTTAGAGGCGTGGTGCTTATGTCAGCAAGCGACGATATTGTGACGTTCCATTAAGTAAAATAACCGCAGCAATAACCTTTTATGCTTCGAGCAGGCCTTCGAGAATCTTTATATTGAAAAAAATATACATAGAGATTTCAGGCCTCGACGTCAATCTCGGATGGTATCCTCTGTATACTTTCAGTCGCGCTTGTTACTTTTAGTCGCCTTATTTTATTTTACTTTCTCTTCTGGGACCTTGTACACGACATTAAGCGCCATTTCTTATCCGGATCACGACGTTTTCAGTTTTAGTATTTGGTACTGGTTTACTTTGCTATCCTGAGCTCTATGGCCAGAAGTGATTCTTGGATTTGGTATGTTTACTTGCGTCTTCCCTGGGACCTGAACAAGGAAAAAAGTCTAGTTCACGGTAACAGCTGGGCATGTCGCTACGCCTCTCTTTTTTTCAGAGCGCCAAATGCAGCGTGATATTTTAGTCCTGGCTTCCTTTGTACTTGTCGCACGATCCCAGACATGTCGCCTTCTTGTGCCAATCGTTCTTGGCAGAAACTGCTTTTGTAATCTTTGCGTTTTTTTTTTGCCAGGAAATATATTACCTCCATCCTGGCAAGCTTCCAGGGCAGTTCTTTACGGTACAGCTGAAGGTCACGCTTTAGTTGCTATTATGCCTGCGGAATTATTTTGGCTTCCAGTTTTAATTTAAGGACTTGGCTTCTTTCTGAATGGCTCACGCTGGAAAATCTCAACCACACATTTTCTTCTTTCGCTGGAAATTTTAAAATGCATGTGTTTCAGCTACAGATCTGAAATATGTAAAAAAGAAAGCTTCTATGAATTTTGCCAGTGTCTTTTAGTTTCCTTTTTTTTTCATTTCACTCAGAACCAAGCAGAGGAAAAGTATATGAGCGCAACTTCCCCCTATTTTATGTGTTCCTCCAAGACAGATGAATGTGGAGCACTAGGCAAAAAGAACGCAAATTATGCGAAAGGAAGCCTAAGCGCAACGCCACCCAGAGACATCAAGAATTCTACCACTTCGTTCCAGGCGTGCACTCTTCTTGGCAGTTGTGTGCGCTCTGCTTTTATTTTTTTTTAATGTCATGCACTTCTGCGACTTCGGCGACAGATCCAGATGCTCAGGCGCCTAAACACACAGAAAAGTATGCGGCACACGTTAAGCGTTTTCTTGTGCTAATCAAAGCGTCAAGGAAGGGCCGGGATACTGACGGGCAGTGGCTGTTTCCATGATCCCTCTACGAAAGAAGAAAGTAATCTAAAACTGACCATTAGGGCCAGGTGTCGACTACAACGCTGCAGCCCTTTTTTCTACATTGCAAAGCCACAATAGAAAAATGAGCTTCCAACTTTAACGAAAATTTGTCGGACTACTTCAAAAAATGTGTTATCTGCCTTACGGGACTGTACAAAGAGGAGATTAGCGCACACTAAATACAGCATTAAAGCTGGGGAGCTTCAAGTTTATTCAGTCTCCAAGTAAGAGTGCATGCATGGGGGCATTCTGTAAAGTACGCTCTTCATTTCCATTTCTATACTGCTACATTCCTCTATTCTATGCACTGGATTTATGACACGTAGCCATTTCACCGCAGTGCTCAAAGCAAGCCGCTAATTTTTGCGAACTGAACAGAAAGGCAACAAATAAAATTTTATTGGAGAAAGGCGGAGAGGTCCGGAAGTGGAATTGTGCTACGGCACAGTAGGAAAAATGGGAAAAAAACGAGAGAGGTATGTGGAAGTTTAGGATTATGTTACCATACTAGTATGTCCCAGTACAAAGTGGCTCTCACTCATTGCTCGCATAGATTTTAATGAATCGCTCACGCTTCCACGTCCTGCGCAAACATGGACCCACGTCATTGACGCATGCTTCAGAAATAGATTTTCATGCGTACTCATCTTAGCGCACTGACGTGTGCACGTGAAGCTTCCTCGATGTAGATGCGCCCTGGAAACATCTGTTTGTGTTGTGCGTGAAAGCAGAACTGTTTAAAGCTTCACACATGTTCATGGTAGCGTATCAGAAGGAGAGGTAGGTTCCAAATGCGGTGAGACAAAAATTTTTCGGGTGTATTTCATTCTCTGGCGTTTATTGGTGGGGTTTAAGCACCAACGGGCAAACAACAATTCGGGGAGACGGCGAGACGAGCATGCCTCATTTGATATGCATATCTGCATTAAATTCCCTGCAGTGTTTTCCATGCAAGCCGCATTACACACGCGTCTAAATTTATGCCTGACACAATGCATCCCTCCATAGCTATTAAGTGTTGTACACATCGGCGTCCTTAGTGCTTCTTCGCCATCGCTTTATAGCACCTTTCAACCGCCCTTTCCCCATTAAAGCGCTTCCTCTCTTGTTAAAGCTTTTAGCAAACAGGATATTTTTTACCGTTTTTGCTCTGCTTCCAATTAGCTGTTCCGTAGGTGTGAATCTTGCCTGGATTTTCAGGACTCATCACTAGCTGGACCACCCTTGTCTCCCCTAGCCGTGCGCTCTGGCTTGCAAAGCTTTTCCTTTATAACGCTGGTATGCCAACATAGCGCCCTCGCCAGATCTGCCATGCTTGGTTTCTTTGCAAAGAGTGACGGACAATTAGAGTCAGTGCACTCCGCCGGTTCACAAGCGGAATACTTTGTCAATGTCGCCTTCTGCATTGTGCTCAGTATACTATGCTTCCCTGCCTCTCTTCTTCTACCACTCTTACCGGGCACTCCACCTGTGCCGTGTCCCTGCAGAGCTGGAAAGCTTTTGGGAACCCGAGTGCCCACTTCAGGTTAAATTTATTTTAGAGACAACATTTCACGGCACGTGTTTGTATGCGGTGGAGGAGAGTCTCGAGAGACTGGGTATTTTATCTCATCTGTACAAAAGCATAGGACAAGATAAAAGCGAAATTGTCCCAAATATAACGCACACACCACACGCGTTGTTAGTGGGACCTATGCGCACGTAACGGCTAACGTGAGCCCCACGCAAGAATTCCAGAGAGAAGTGCTCGGTGTCCTGGAGATCGTGAGGTATGATCCACCGGAGCACACATATTAAACTTTATTGCCGAGAACGGCGCAGCCGGGGGTAGAAAGGTGAGCGCTAGTCGACGGGGGAAGGTTTTATTACTGCAAACAGCACACCGGAGCAGAAGAACTGCTGCGTCCGCAAATAACAGCGAGAAAAAAAGCGAAAATCCTCCAAAAATGCTTTCAAGAGGACGGTGATGGTTCTGGCAAAGTTGTCGTAAATAAAAAATAGGATTAAGCTTTTTGCTTTTCGTTCGGAAAGGAGTACGCCATTTTTACTTGCGATTTTGACCGGAGCCACCGAAGGGGACGTTTTTGAATATATTTTGACTTTGTATTAGACGTCAAGACTGAAAATGAGGGCGCAGTTTTATAAAGCTTCTACTCTTATAAAAATGGTCTATAGACAATCTATAGACTTTTTATTGACTCTATTGACTTCCTATAGATATTGCTTTTTGTCTATTCATAGTCTATAAACTGTCTATGGACAAAAGTCTTCTAAAAGTGTATGGCCATAAATTTATAGATTGTCTATAGACTGTCAATGACATTTGTATTGCCTATAGACTTTTGTCTATAGACAGTCTATAGACTTTATAGACAGAAGTCTATAGACACTCTATAGACTGTCAAACGTTTTTGTAAGGGTACTGTTGACGATATATGCGAACAACTTGATATAATCATCGCGAACCACTTGAGGTGCTCAGTCCAGTCTTTCTTACAGTTGCTACTGTTTGGCTTTGAGCGCAGAGAAAACTGATGTATTTCAAAAAAAAAAAGTACGAGGCTACAGTCGAGCTCCCCCTTAAGGGTTTGATTCGCTAGCTCATGGCCGAATGCCCACATACGCCGAATTGGGCATTCTCTACTCAACATTCACAGACCCCTGGGTGTGCTCATACCACATCTTGCCCAGTGGTAGTGTTTAAGTGATGCTTCATTGACTTACAACGGCAGATGCTGTGATCTGTAGAGACTTGTGCGATATAGGTTGTTCTTCCCACCAACCACTCGCGACCACTCATTAAATTAACTGCCACCTTCTCAGTCGGCCAGTTTGTTCACAATCTGGTGGACAGGCTATGGACGCCACAAGGTCACGTGACCTAGCTGGCCCACCTTAGGTTGCATCTTTGGGAATGTTTAGCAGATTTTTAGCTGACGGTCAACGAAGCCGCCACTGGATTTTCAACGAAACGTTAAAATAAAATTTATGGAAGTTAGTGACGACGTTGGCTCGGCGACCCAGAAAAGGCTGGTGTTTTACCCCATTTAGGCTTCATTAAATGTATGCCAGATCATTGACACTGATATTGTAACGAACACATCACCGGTGAATAAATACAAACGTGAAGTACATCGATGAAGTCTACATAAGGTTTTTTGATTCGTTACTTCAACGTATGAATGCAGCGGTTGCTGCTTATTGCATGTTGAAAAAGGAAGCTGAAACGCTATGCTTTTTCATTTGTGACTGTCTCATAAATATTTGTGTCAGTCTCGTTTGTGACTCTCTCCTAATTTGTGACTTTCGCAGAAATACTCGAAATGTTCCAGCAAGGAATCATTTATCCTGATACTGGATATCGAGAGATAATAAAATAAGAAACATTCAATACTAATAGAGCACAATACGATACGTTCGAACGTTTTCGAATAGTTTTTGAACGGTTTGAACGAAGTATCAATACAGCAGCACGCGGTACCTTTCTTCGACAATTATTTTAAAAAGTAGTGTGTATTCTGAAGCTCCACAGCGCACTGCCGTGATAGACATATGCGTGATCGAATGGCTCGACGCGCTGCATTCGTGTAAGGCGGCGCTCATAATGCTGATACTCAATATCAAAAATTCGGTCGCACGACAGTGCTTAAACAAGTCTAGCAATCACTGCCTTGATCGTCGATATAAAAATGTTTGTGTAATTTGTAGATCTCGCCCTCCTTGCCACTTATATAAGAAATACTTGACTGATGTACGTACCACAGAGCTACTCATGTGCGGTGCAAGATGATTCGTTATCTCACCGGTAGGTAGATATAAATTACTTAGTGGGTCATAATGGTCATAATTGGTCATAATGTTAACAATACTGCCTTCGCAATGCGGGCCGCCAGTTGGCATTGGTATAGAGTCTATTGACATCAATAGCTCCATAAGCAATAGCACCGTGAAGCAGAAAGTCGCTGCATTTTTTTTTGTTTTGCAGGATTATATTCATTATCAACAAATATTCCCACGAATGGCGCTTACTTGTAACTGTACTCAATTTCTTTTCTATTTGCTTCTAATACTTTTCTATTCTTATTCGATTCAATTTTTGTCTATGCTGTCGGTATTCGATGAGCTGTCCGGCTGCGGTACTCGTAATGCATTCTGTTATGACCAAATACAATTGGCGGACTCTTGCTAATTACCGTTTATACCATTCTTTCGCTTACTGTGTGCTTTTCATTATTACAGAATTTTCTAATATGCGAAAATGGCATAAAAAAAAATTATATTGCTGACGGAAATCCGCCCCCCGACTTGGAAATGGGAAGTCGTCGGATGAGACTGCAATATTTTTCGCTTCATTGTTTTTTCAGCCTAAGTGTTCACTACAAGATATACTGTACAACACTAAGTGGTGAGGAGTTGGTCAGACAAGGTTCTTGTAAAACAGCGCAACGGCTCGAATAATATTCATGCCTGGTGGTCCTTTGAACCGAGAAGCAAAAAGTCTTTACTTCAATACAGCTCTTCACACTCAGAGCTAGTAAAACGAGGTATTGCCGTGTCGTGTTTAGGGAACGCCATAAAAAAAAATCATGTGGGCATAAGTCCGTGCACAGTTTTTCATTCCTGGTTCAAAGGCTTGCTGCTGCAGGATGCCCTCTTCACATGTTAGCTTCAGTGGCAGAGGGTATGCTGAAAAAGTTGAAAGTTGGAGCAAATGTAAACCAAGAAAGCCGAGGAAAGAATGTGTACGTAATTCCGTACGTTCATGTTCTGTCTCACAATCTGAAAGAATCGGAAAACGAGCTGGACTTGACGTAGTTTTTTCAGCTCCTGTGAAATGATGTAGTTTATGTGCGCATGTATGTCACCCTGAAAAAAAACAAAAAAAAAACATGTCGCGATGTTCCTGTGTGCACCAAAGCATGGGAAGAATTATCTGAAGTGGAGAGATAACTTGGCTTGTTCGTTTCCTTTGTCCTGTGGTGGTTCGTAAGTCGGTCAAACTGGTCGTTCTTTGAACGAGAGACTTAAGGAGCAAAACAGTAATGTGAGAAATGCCATCCGCCATATGCGATTTTATTGTCGTGATTGTTCATGCCATCCGATGTTCGAAAAGAGCCATATTTTAGCAAAAAAGAAATACCAGTTCGCCAGAGAAATAACTGAGGCGTCGAAGATTATGAGGCTTATTGCGCAATGCATAAGCACCCCTTCTGTTTCTACCTCGAAGAAAGAGCACAAATACTTGCTATCCTGATTCATCGAGAAACTTCTGCACGCTCAGAACGATTTCCCTCGCGGAACTTGATGCTTTCTCTACCTTTGTTTTTCTGCGATGCCATCGTGTACTTCAGCATTGGTGTCCTCAATAAAACATCGCGGGAAGGAACAGCGCGAACAAGACGACAGATGAAGCAAGGGGACACAAAGACGAGACGAGCTCAATAAAACCGTTGTGTTGTTAGTTCAGCGCTGTGTTTCGTATCTTTCTTTTTGACTTCGAGCCGCTGAGTTGTTTTAAAAGAGAGGTATACCTGCTGTTCTGCTCTGCCAAAAAACAACCTGCGTACGCTGCCCAATTAAGTGCGTGTCCTTGAAGCGTCTTCAGCCACATGTCGAATGCACGCAGTTGAGAAACATCAGTAAATAATCAGTGTTCCTAAGCAGGGCTATCGCGTAGGTGCGATTGTTTTAACAGTGTAAAATCAAGCGTTTACACTAAGTATCTCTGTGGTTCAGGGCTACAAATATTTTGAGCTGAGTGCATTTAATACCAAAGCAGCGATGAGAATCAATGCACTTCGACATTATTAGATTAGGAATAGTATGCTGCTGGGTATGACAAACGGGCGGCCTATTTTTAAAATACAGATTGTACACTAAAATATGCTCATGAATCGTTATACTCTTCCTTCAACTCGAACTTTCTCGGTGAAAGTCGCACCGCCCTGGGAGTATGCGTAAGCACAACTTATTTAAAGAAAATAAAGTTCCCAGTTATGCCAGTGCCTGTATTACCCAATCAAGTGACTCAACTGTGCTGAACAGTATAAGATTGGACGGATATGAGAAAGGCACTTCTGCCCTTTCACAAGAATTTTTATCAAAATCCTTCTCCCGCTACTGGCTTCTGGCGCGCATGAAGAAGCACAATAGAGAATGAAGCAATACCGCCCCCACATTTGGGCTCTACCTTTCAAAAACCGGCCTTTATTCCTCTTCATCAAGCTTGTATCCTTTTATTGCGCGCCGGTCGTTACCACCTCCGCAATTCTTCCCTGACTTACTCGTTACCCATTCAGTGCTCGTGTCGTCTCCCGTCTCCCATTTGTCCTGTTTTCTGCGCGGCTTAAAGGGATTCTGAGGCGGTTTTCAAATCAGCTAACCTTCTAAGGTTTTGAGGTAGTATCGTTGCTGATCATGTCTCTGAAGTTAATTTTTCGATTTCAGCTAAAACAGTCGCGCAATCACCAATTGAAAGCGCGACATTTAAATCTCCCATGTCCCGCTCGACCGCAGGAGAGGAGAACAGCGAAGAGAAAAACCGCATCCATGTCTGCCAAAGTGACGTCAAGTTGAGGAGTCGGGAATACTTCGAGTCACCCTAGCGAGCTTTCAGCGAGCGTTGTTTCTCGTGCTGCGTGCGGTGTTCCTCGTATCGCGGGCGGTGTGACGTACAAAGCGTGCCAGCCGACCTTCAACATCAGGTTTAACACGAGGTACTGCTCTTCGTTCGTGTCCATGAACAACTACGGACGCGACTGTGTCGTTTCCCACTGTTTCCCACAAGATCTTAAGCTCGCAGCGCAGGCGCTCCCTCCTGCGACGAGGGAGAATTCAAGCCGACCAAAGCAAGCGCACCTGCTTGAAGCACTTTTCTCAGAGCGGCTGCATGCAGAGCTTGTGCTTAATGTGATCTCTAGCGATTTCTGTCAAAAAGGCACGGCTGAAATATTACACAGTTCCTTCGATTTTTTCGCGCATGAGATTCGTGTCACCATTGCCATCAAGCGCCTCATCTAAAAGCAGAAACCTGCTTACTTAGCCTCTGCAGAACCTTTATATAGGCTGAAGCATGTGTCGCTCTTCTCAGCTTAGGCGCGGCCAGACCACCTGAGGCGTGCTGGTGGGTTAGTGACTTTAGGCTCGGTGCGACACGTCCAAGAAAGCAAGCAAGCAACAAGAAAGAATCGAAGCTATTGATATGCGGCATCTCGTTTAATCGTAGCTTTTAATCGTGGAAAGAAATGTACACCAACCAAGTTTTTGCGTAAAAACACGTTGTTTTGCACCCTTACTAAGTTTCTTCATCAAGTTGTGGCAGCGGGCGAGATGCAGCTAGCCTGGCTTTTAAACACACATATACTTAACCACCTAGTCACTGAACCTAGACTGGCGATCTAGGAAGGGCGAACGTATACGAGGGAGCGACTAACATTTCCCTACATATGCTGTATAAGTATATACTGCTCTGTATATATCTATCTATCGCACAGTTCGGAACAGTGACACTCAACTGAAATATACTATATATATATATATATATATATATATATATATATATATATATATATATATACACTCCTGAAGAAGATCGGTCTTCCGATCGAAACGTCGAGTTGAATAAATATGTTTCCTTTAACGAAGCGCTATATATTCTTATAAGCAGTCTAGTACCTCACGCTTTCGCAACCTATATATATATATATATATATATATATATATATATATATATATATATATATATATATATATATATATATATATATATGTATGGGCATATTAGTACATGCCGTCATGACGTGTCCAAGTGCAATAGTTCACACGCACAGAGACTTTAATGTGAAGATCTCAAAATTTGCATGAAGCCAGCAGTTCACTCGCGTTTGTAATGGTTACTTTACGCTTCAAAATGCGCCTTGGAGGTGAGTTGTGCGAGTTTGTGTAATTAAACAACGTAAAAAAGACTTCAGTGGACGAGTCAACGACTTTTTTCAAGTCAACATGGTATGCAATAAATAGCTTTGAAGAAGCTTTTTTTTTAATCATTATGTCGTGCTTTGTGCTAGAATATTCTATTGTGCGTATTTTGTTAACTGCGAAGGAGCTCAGAAAACAAAGCGTCGTGCTCAGCAGGCAGTCACATCCGTTTGGCCCATTGGCTAAAGAGATGTGTTAACATTTGCATGTTGCTTCACAAGTGCAGTCATAAACTCATTTCGCACGTTGAGCCTCCTGATGGGTGACTATGCGAACATAATGCGCGTTTACAGTATTTTGACTTAGTTCTCCTGTGACCTTTTTTTACTGACTGCATTCATTGCCTGAGTAAAATTGTCATAGTACTGAACATCGCTCTGCGTCCCCACTTCGTGCGCATTTTTCCGTCATGACATAACCAGTGGCTTTTGCCTTAGCCCTATCTTTAACTCGAATTTATACTCAGCCTTTATCAACCATAACTGCGCGCGTTGGAAGGCGAAGTGCTATAGGGTTCCAAGCGGTATGTGTTTAAGAAGTGCATAGAATATGCTATAATAAAGGAACCTTTGTAATGTATGAAATTACGTCTGAAAAGTTAGTGCGTATGACAATAAAGGTGTCGCGATCACGTCAGTTCCAGCAATGAGCAAAATATGCACTAGGCCCAGTGCACACTACATCAGTTGAATAAAAAATGGGTTTAAAGTGCAACTTCGTTAGCCTCAATGTCATAGATTGGAAAACAAACGAACCAAATTAAAAACTACGGAATTTGAGAATAACGCGAAATGCCATCAAACCTTTCCTCGCTCTCGTCTGTACAAATAGAGTCAAACAATAGTTACACTCCACGGAAAATCTGGAATTATGCTCCAAACAAGAAAAAGCCTATCAGTATACAAAATCATCGTGTCTTTTCACATTTGTAATTAGTCTAAGCAGACGTTTGTTAGAAATGACGCAAGACCAGAAAATCAAATTAAGACATCAAAACCTTTAATAGCAGAGAACTGTTATGCACACAAAGGTACATATATACATGAAGTGCCTGTGTATGGCTTGCCCTCTTAATAAGCTTTATGAACACCGTAAAGTAATTTTTGAGTGGCAGCATAAGTTTATTCCTGCATCCATACAGGCCCCAGCCGCGGGAGATAGATTTTTGTTTAAGTTTTAGAAGTGTCCACCATCCCAACTTTGGGCAATGTCAGAATACAAAACACTGCCGAAAACTACCTGTCGCTGGCATTAAATCAAAAAGGGTAAATTTCATGCCATACTTCAGCTCACATCATAATTTTGTTTCTTTCTGAAAAGCCTTTCGACAAGTGTACGTCAAGTACTGTTTACTAAACTGTTCTGGACCTGTGCAACTTCCCCTGTACAGCCATACAATCCATCCGTTTTTAGAGCGTACTGCTGGAGAGGGCCTTACAGCCTCTATAAATTACAGTTTTGAGAAGTTGGTTGTGATGTTCAAGCTACTTTACACAGGTTCAATTTAGTAAACGCAGGCCGCGCTACGAATAAAAAGCATCTGTACGCTTTTGCCAGCAAAAGTTGCAATAGAGATGGTGCGATCTATTTAATGCTCAAGAATTCCATCTGAAGTACACATTTTGAAGTCGCTAACTGCATATATGCTTCTTATATTTTCGCAGCCTTACAAAACCAATAGTCGTACGCGGAAACTTGAGGTGCTTTCATTTCTCAAGGAGCCATGCTAAATAATTAAGTGAATTTCTTGTACACACATTGATTTATCATGTATTGGTTTATCGAGCGGACCGGAATACCTCAGATTAGAAATCAATTAGTGTGTTGTCTATGTCTTTGCGGCAGACAACTTAGTGATGTGAAACTATTTCGGGCTGCACCAAAAATTTTCCCCCTGTCTTCTTCCGAGATTGACTCCCTTTGGCTTGTGTTCTAAACCAAAGTGTTGAAGTTTAATTCTCGCCGACATTGCCTACCCTCGCACGGCATAGTCGACCGCTCTGAAGTATTTTTCGCCTAAGTGGAAAGGAATTTCCAAATCTATTAACCGAGGCGAAAGCACAGAGATATTTTGTGGAAGGAAAACCGAAATTGCCGCACGGATAGGAGGAATCAAAGGTACGCTTCTGACTTCCTAGTTATCAGCGGCGGATATTCGAGGTAAGGTTAAATAATACTTGCACTACCGGCGTACATTACTGTAACTTTCCCCTTGATTTTTTGCCAGACACATACCAAGACGCGAAAAAAGTCTAAATTCCACAAATATGCCGCATAGGTCAATCTTATACGCCTACATTAACAATGATTAATAAAGCCAGAAAAAGTAGCTGAAGTTCAAAAAGACAATTTGCCTCTTCTGACGAACGCTTATCATCGTTGGTATTAACAAGAAGATTTTCGGTAAGGAAACTTTCACACAGAGTGCGCTTTTATTTCCTGAACGAAAGGGAATAAATATAACCTGTGTGCATGTATCCCAGCGATGCATCGCAATGAACATGAAAATTTAACACCAGCATAACGTTGATTATTGGCAGATTTCTGCTTTAGGAATGGTTTTGTGCAGTCAGCCTTAGTCATGGCCATCAAAAAATAAACTTTGCGTTTAGGTATTGACCAAAACCAAAAGTAAGTAATATTATTTACTTGCAGGGGCTTCAGGCCGGCACGGACGCCGAACCCCGAGAGAAGCACCTTGTGTTATTTTAAAATGACAGTCTATTTCTCGACTTTACAAAAAAAAAGCCTTCGGTCGAGAGAGTGCTCGTTAATGAGAAACAGAGATTTTCGCCAGCGTGAGTATTTGCTGACATGGTACTCTGCGTAGGGGAAGGAATAGGGGAGCAAAGATGGAAGAAGGGTAGTAGAAAAGAGTGTGATCATTGAAGAGGGTTGCTACGACGATAGCGTCAAACGAGCCGGACACCAGTTGCGTAATTTGATTACTATGATATGGTGAGAAGAAGAAAAAAATTCAAAAGTAGCCTTTCCGAGAAACGCTGTAAAGTGCTCATTAGCTATTAATAATTTTTTTGCGAGAACAAAACTGAGCAGCAACCGATCTTTCGCTCCCTTCTTGTCTATGGCAGACAAGATAGCCATCGGAACGTTGCACACTTATGTTTCTGTTTATTTCGAACTTAATACAGTACAAGCGGTGACTACAGGTTCTGTAGTCACACCTTCATTCGCACATTCATTATGCCACCTGTGACCTGCCATTTCTTGTTAGACCTTCATTCGGTTTTTGGTTTACGTGGTTTTAACGTACCAAAGTAACTCAGGCTATCAGGGACACCGTAGTGGAGGGCTCCGAAAATTTCGACTATCTGTGCACTGAGATCGCTCTGACATCGCGCAATACACGTGCGCTGACATCGTACAATAAACAGGCCTCTAGAATTTCACCTCCATCGAAATTCGACGGCCGCGGCCGGGATCGAACCAGCGTCTTTCGTGTCAGCAGCCAGTGAACTTCGTTGAGCTGCTAAAAAGACTCCGGAATTAGCAACGCCCTCTTTCTTATTTTAAAGCAGCCAATCCTAATTACTTGCTGCAATGATTGAATGCAAGACAGTACAGCTGGAAGCTAAAGATATTTCTCAAATGTTTGCCCTAGAAGTGCTAGCTGTCTGCGTGCTGTGTTAAGGACAGCCTCATGATCGCTGCAACATGTTTGAGTCGCAAACATTCTGCTTCGGATGACCGCATATAATAGGAGGGGTTAATAAAAAACGCAGGTTTGCACGAAAGGGAAGCGCACAATTAAAAATGCGCAAAATTGTAAAACTTCTTGCCGACGACGGCGTGATGCGATCTACGCACACTTACAAAGGGAAACTGCGGTTCTCGTAATATCCGTGGCAGATGCCTTGAATGGAGAAAAATATTCCACGCAAATTCTTCTTGCCTTGGTTTGGAACGATGCATTTAAAATAAAAGAAAGCAAGACAGAAGTAACTTGAGGTGAGTAATGCGATCCGAACTCTAGCAGGACTTTTAATTAAAATTCCTGAGTTCCGCCTGGCCAGATCGCCGCCTTCGAAAGCATGCAATCCTCTAACGTGGCACAAAAGGTGCGAAACACTCCGATGAAGGTCTTCAAAAGAAGATGCCGCGAAATTCCAGTACAGCGAAGGATTTAGAGAGTAAGTCACGCCTTTATTCTCAGATTTGGCACAACAGAGTGCCAGAGTGGCAGCGAAGATGCCCATGGTAATACTTGAAATCCGCGCACCGACGTGTTACCGACAATATGCGCGTGTAGCCAAAGCCACAACATTAAAAGGTTGGACTTTGAGAGGGATGTTTCTTTTTGCTGATTTTTAAAGGTTTCTGTCGAGTTAACACCTAATAACTCAGTTAGGTCAAAAATATTTTGAGTAATAGGTCTGTACTCAAAGTCTTTTTGTACGTATGACAGTCAACATGGAACTGACCCCGCTCAATGCTTGTTGGCGGCTGTTACACGAGCAGTATGGAGAAAGAAATTTTCATCATATAACTCCAAAAACAAATGCCTTGGAGAGAAATTACACAGATAAAGTGTTTAGATATAGGTACACGCTAATAATCGCTGGTTTAGACATATATTCTAAACTTAAGACAAATTTCTACACAGATGATATACGGAAGAGAACTTGGAAACTTTATTCAGAGAGTATTTTCTGTCAAATTAGAGAATTAGACTATGAAATCCTCTCTACACAGTTGGGGCACCTCGGCGTCGAAGTTCACACATTGCCCATGTCAAGCAGCTGAAGCGTCATTCTGAACTCTAATAGGCTCTTTGTTTTCGCACTTTAGTGTTCATTTTTCCCTTAATCGTGTTTACATTTACCTGCATTTCTTATTGTAGTAAAGCCCTGGGGCAATGCTCCTTTGAGAGGGGTATAATTCCACGAACCTTATACAGTTCATTCATGCTGAAAACCGCTCGCACGCGGGCTTATCACATTGTTTGGGACACAAGGTGCGAAGAGATTTAACTCGACTGGGGATAGCCACACGCCACTCTATCTGCATGCTTGAGGTTTTTGTACCGCCTTTTGTCAGTTAATCCTGAAGTTTTTATGGGTAGTTGTGAACTTAGCGTGGCATACAGCGGCTGTGGTTTGATCATATGCATGGAGCATTTTTTATTTCTGATATAAATAGAAAGCGAGTTCCTTTGTCGGAAGGTAAAGGAAATAGGCGAGACTGGAAATAGTCTAGTCATCGAAAAAGAAAATTAAGAGGCTGCATAAAAAGCGGGGGACATAAACGACGCTGTGAAAAAAAAAAAATGTGACAGCGCTACCCTGAACGTTGCAGATAACGTAACGTTAACTCAAAGAAAGAAATTCAGAAACAAAATTATGCGATATTGGAAGCCAGTATTGAGATGGGAAAGAAGGTTTAGCGATGAAATAAAGAAAATCTTTCATTTCCTGTCATCTCTTTCTACTTTCAAACTGCTGAGTGCTCTGAACCTGAAATGTGAAGCTTAGCAAATATGCATACCCTTCATTTATAATCGCATTTAAGTGTGCGATTGAATATAGGGTATTTAAAACTCTACTTTACCTTCAGTCTTCCTTGAAAAAAACTCTCACCTATTGTTATTACTGGACAAAGAGGCTTTCTTCTTGATTTTCAAAATAAAATATTAATTATGCACTCAGTGCGAAAACAATTTTGTAAATTTGGCTCCAATGTTACAGCTAATAAGATTCGGTTTATTCGGTTTATTGGGGTTTAACGTCCCAAAGCGACTCAGGCTATGAGAGACGCAGCTAACAAGAGGATCGCATTTATACTGAGAAGCAATTCTTTCGCCTTCTTGAACTACGCTTCGACATGACCCTAAAAACAGCTTTTAGGGACTTTTGCGGTATGAGTAATGGCGGGTACCGAAAAGGCAAATGGTGCGTTTCCTTCAAACCCTTGTATCTTGCGCTTTTTTTGGCCGCGCCATCAATGGCTTATTTCTATCATTTCTAAATAAACATTAGCACACACAGCGCACAACTAGAAGCATCCATGTGATGTTTCCGTAAACACGGAGCCCAGCCTATAATACCAGTGCCGCAGGCGGGCGCACGGCGGCATTTCAAGTCCATACCACGCCACGTTCTTTTGCGCCCTCGCCGGAACTAAAAACCGCGAGTGCAGTAGCGCATACGTCGTCACATCGTGCTCGTATACGAGGCGACTTTCTTATTTAGTTTTCCGAAAAACATGACGTCTCTAACAGAACTGCAGCTCGGTTTAAAAAAAAATCGTAGCAAAAGTAGAAAAAAAATGTTCGCAGTGTGTAGCAGAGCTGTGGTCTTAGAAAAAAAATGCTTGAACGTGGCTTTTCTTTTCCACGGCGCATTAGCCGATGGAGAAATTTTTTGTGGCCCTAAATCAACCCTTTAAGACACTTGTAAACGAATTCGCCACAAAGTAAGGGGAGTTCCTTAGTAGGAAACCGGGCAGAAAATAATCATAAATGGTGAATATAATTAAACTGAGGCAACATAAATAGTTTATCGCAACAAATTATGTATGTCGAGAATAAGGTCGATTTGCTTTAAGTAAGAAATCCGACAGAGCACAAATATTTTAGTGAGGTTTCTGCATTGGTCGGGCTGCTTCTTCCTTCAGCGGGGAGTAAAATAAAATGAGGTGCTTAGATATGTTTGTATGAACTGTTTCTGTGCAGGTGTGGTATTGTGACTAAGGAGAGGAAAATGTATAATAGCTAAAATACTAAGCCTTAGTTAAAAAAAAAAGTTCAGTTTTTATATCTCAGAATGGGTCTTTGAGACACAGTCCTCAGTCAGGGGAAAATACCTGAATGAAAAGATCTATGAGCACGTGAAAAAATCTAATTTTAAACTCCGAGAAACCTCTAATGAGGTAAAGTAATTTTTGTTCTCAGTAAATCACCCTACCGAGGTATAGTTGTTTATAGATGGCCTAACTTAATCACACCAGGTTAAATAGGCAGGAATATGTGCTTGACACATGTAAAAAGGTAGCCATCCGCAAATGCACAGACATGAACAGTACTAGCCAAGTGTTAAGGACACTTCATTTATGTGGTGCGCAGAGAGCACTCGTGAATTATTTATCACAAGAGCACAAATTCCTTGGAGTAGCACAAAAACATATGAATCGAAAAGAGGTAAGTGAACAAGTTGTCCATAAATTAGCTCATAACGAAGGGTGGCATAGAGCGTTTTGATTGTAAACGACAGCTATGCTATCATAGCGTAAGCGCAAAAAAAATACCGCTGACTTGAATAGGTGCGAGAAGGTGAGTACAAAGGATTTTCGTGCATCTCAGAAGAGTTTGTGCGGTCATCTAAGATGAGAAAGAAAACATATGCGACGCCTCGTTGCATAGCTGGCGTAGTATCGCCAAAATGGTACCCCTCCAACTGGAATTTATAGAGACTGTTAAAATCAGCCTCCCTTACTCAAATTTATTGAGAATGTCAGTGAAGTGTAAGTCAAAACTTGGTTTGGGTCACTCAGGTTTCTCGAAGTAACGTTTAATTGTCACACTGTTCTGCACGATATCTTGAGACAGCTACATTGTCATTCATTCAGTTAAATTTGTCAAGTGGACCTGAACAAACTAACAAGTGGAAAAGTACGGCCCTAGATGGACATTAAAAGTTGCTAGAGAGAAATACGGACCATTCAAATTCCGCTTTATTTACATCAATGGCGACAGTAAAATGATGGTCGCAGCCACGTCGAAACGAAGGGCAGGAAGCAGGTTTTCCACAGATGTTACATCGCAAACGCAGATGCCGACAGAACGAGAAATGTGCGTCTAGTAGCTTTCGTATTATTCATAGTGTACCCTCAGGGGCACTGGAAAAAAAAGGGAATATGATCAGTCAAATGTCTTGTGTGTATTTTCTCTCTTAATTTTTCAACGGTCAGCGCTCAAAATATACATAACTCCCAAAGAAGTTAGTAGTTCGAGGACAGCGGTGTGTCAAGTTCACTACAGTATTGCGGCGAACATTATACCTGTGCTATTATCGCGCTTTCTGTATGCACCTATAACAAATATTATAGCAAAGCTTATCTGTGTTTTTTTTTTCATCATGCGGGAAATAAACCAGTCCTAATCATTCATTCTTAGCTAATAAGCAACGACACGTATCAGGCATATTTAAATCTGCTGGTCGAAATTTCCGGAGCCCTTCATTACGGCGTGCCTCATAACCTGAGTCACTTCCGGACATTAAATCCCAATGAACCAATAAATCAATCACCTACTCTTTCTAGTCTACGTTACAACGGCATTAGTTCTTACCCAGGAATGCATTTAAGGCATACATCTTCGCCTCACGGCGGTCACCAAGTCTCACGGCGGTCACCTCTATATTTATATTCGTCACGCCAACATTGAAAGGAAACTGGCTAAAATAAAATAGAACCTAAAGAATCTCGGGTTTCAACTTGTTTCGAACGTGCGCGAAGAGGGTGCGCCACCAAAAGCGTGCGAGACGCTTTGAACGTTTCTACTACCGCAGAACGCACCCGTGCTTGTTTCTTCACATTCAAATATTTGGGGTATACATTCAGCGCTGGCAAGCGACAGCATAACGGCCGATAGGCACTGTGCAGGCGCGAAAAACAAAACGAAGAGACACAAAGGCAGGTCAGACGCATGAAATACGGTTGAAAAAAGTTGGCGACGTGGATGAACGTAGACGAAAAGAATAGTTGAGAAGAAAGGAAAAGAGGTTTCTTTTCCTACTTCACCTAGTGCAACGAAAGCTGCAGAGAAGTGACAGCGGGCAAGAGGTTCTTTAACGACGAAACGAGACCAGGATCTCCTTCGAAAGAAGCAGCGAGAGCCGAGAAGCAACCGAAACATATTATAGTAGTAATTTTTTAAGCATCTAGTCCAGTCAAACCGAGCCTTTCGAGACCATATTTGTATATTTATTTATGTATTTATTTATTTATTTATCCTACCGTACCCTACCCTCAATGAAGAGTATGGTTTAGAGGGGAAGGGCAGTTTCCAATAATAAAATAACAAAGAAGCACTGTGCGAGCAAGGATAAGAAGCAATTTAGGTGAAGAACACTACAGCTAACAATCTTCTTACAACACTAACAAAACTCTTAATAAACAATGAAAATAAGTAGAGGCGGTGAACTCGCTGAACTCAAACAGTACAATAAATCAATGAATGAAAAAATACCAACGCTTTAATTGGTATCATTGCGGTCAGGATTATTTTGCATGGAATGGAATTATTAATGCTATTTCATGATGCGGGTAGCTAATTTCGTTCTTAATAGTTTTGCTGAAAATATTATTGCGCGCATTGGACCTTGAGGCACTGTGCCCTTCGATAAGAAATGAAGCTTACTGGTTGAATCCATCGGGAGTGAAGTTGAGAATTAAGGTAGAAGGTATTATGGAACAGCCAAAGGCGGGTGAGCTTTCGGCGGAGGAATAGTGGCAGCAGGTTTAAAGATGTTCTCCTTCGGGCGAGGCTAGCTGCAGGATGGTATACGGCCAAAATGAAACCGGCTGCATGATTATGCACATCTTACTTGTGCCTTCCCATTTATTTATTTATTTACTTAATTACGCAAAACTGCACACCTTTTGCTTAGTACCATGCGCGAAGCTTAGCTTGTCAAGAACTGGCTTCGCTAGAAGTTGAAGAGCAGGGCAGTAGTATGGATGTAGACACGTGCGTTCGTTGGCTATGCTCTGTGCGAAAGCATGGTGACTAAAAACAGCGCAGCTCGCCCTGACTGCTGCATTGGGTATCCCAGGCATAACATAGAACACAACACAAATCTTTAATATGAACTTCTCCCTTGCTACTTGGGAAGAAAGTCTAAATGTTCGTTATAGGCAAGACCAGAAGGTTATCAAGGTTTTTTTTGTAATCAGGCCGCCATTAAACCCGAACAACACCAATTGTTCCTCTGTCAGTGCCCAAAGTAGCGTAAAAAAAAGAGCGGCAATCTACGCAGCAATAGAGTACAATCGCATTGAAGCTTGGCAACACACTCTGCATAAGTGAGGAAGTAGATTACAAAGGCGACTGAGGGAGATTACTCCACAGGTACCACAGAAAGTAGTCATTTCTTTTATATATATTCTTTCTTTTTTCTTTCCCCGCTGTTAAAAACCAATGGCAGCGGTCAGCGTCATTCTTGCGGAGCGAAGCAAAGACTTTGCTTCCGGCCGCTAATTGCGGTTCCCTTTCACGAAGCTACAAACACCACAAAAAAAAAAACTTTCTACTCGCTGAGACGAGTGACACACCGTACCTCTTTTCTCTCCGCATTTATTTCGTCAAGTAAGGTTTTAGCCGCCGTCGGGAAGTTGCGCGCCGGACCCGGAACTTGTCACACGCAGATCACCGTCGTCGGGCTTCCGCCATGGTGTAACAAGAGAGTGCCGTCCACGGTTTATATGAAGTTGGAGAAGCTTTTTACGGATGTGTGCATCCGACATTTTTTTTTATGTGAGCAGTAGCTGCGACACATCAAGGACTCAGTGTGTGCAGCAGCACATCTTTCATAAAGCTGACACTTCAAACTGAACAGAAAACGGTGTTTTTGCCCTGAAACGTGAGACAGGGTCGCACAATGCACAGAATTAAACGCGCGTCAACTCGACAGATTACTCCTGGAAGCACCACAGTTTCCTGCTGGTGCTTTAAATGTTAGTACTGCACATTATACCTCATAACAAACAAAACTGCTGCAATTGCACGTGTTACATGTTTCAGGACAATCATTAAATTAAGCCCTCGCAAACGCATCTTTATCCGCGATCACAGTGCGAGTAAAGCTTCAGGCACAGTAGTGCCTGAAGTTCTGTGTCTCCATCTGATGCATTGTGCGGTTCAGTAGAATAATTATATTCTGCTGTTCTCAAAATAAGAATTTAGCAACGTCTTAAGTGCTACTGTGAAACCAAACGGCGAGAAAAGGTGAATTGTCTGTACAATTTTGGTAGTATTTTCACTTCTTTTGAGTTATCACGTACAAGCCTTCTCCGGAACTCCTTAGCTGTTATAAATATTGCATAAGCGTTTCTCAAGTGTATACTGTCTCCTCAATAACATGAAAAGGTGAAAGCCACAAGACATTAAAACAAACAAACTTGAAGACCTCATTCCCGGGTTTGAAAAGAGGAAGTATACGCAATAGCTTCGTCCACTAAATACCTGTTTTTTTTTTTTTTTTATCGGAATTCATACGCATAACATTCTAATTTTATTGCTGTCAAGGCTAGTCAGTAAAAAAGCTGTCTGCTCTCTATGAGCAGGATACAGCCAGAACGCGAATGGTGACATACACACTTTAATTAAGCGAGATTTTGCGTTCACAAGAACTATTTTTGACAGATTTTGCTTCTGGCTAGCAGGCTACCACCGTGCGTGTCTCTGCCTGCTGCTGAGGGTATGACACGTATTATCCCAGTGATGTAAGGGAGAAGCATGTGTCCAATTTTACATTCCCTTCCCTCTAAACACAAGTCCTTCATGAATGCATAACCTCCCTTGTCTAAGGGGTGCAGAAATAAAAATATTGCTACGACTGGGATTCAAACCCGCTATAGCACGAAAAGATCAGCTTCGTCGGCCACTGCACGAGACTACTATGCAGTCGCCACAGCCGATCACTCCTCCTGTTAAACCGCAGCGCACTCCCGCCCTGTACACTGTACATCGCCTGTACATCAAATTTCATCTTCAGTGCGAATAGATCAGATCAGCTTAATCTCGATCGGAGCTTAAACCGAGTCTAATATCGTCACCGAACGTTTCTATGACCCAGGAATGCAAAACAACGAGCCAGTCAGGCTAAATACATGCTTTGGCACGTCTACTCGGTATATCTACGTTAAAAGCCTGCGACTATTTTTTTTTACTTTAGATATTTCTAGCCGCGTTTCAGTTAACAAAATGAAAAAAACTGGACCTACCTCCCATACTGGTGGCCTTAAATGTGGCAAATGCAACCTTGTTAGCTAAACTCAAACGAGAAAATCTATTTAGACAGTTTTACCTAAATTATACTGCAATCATTGATTCATATGTGGTAAATTAGGTTCATCTTGCGGCACAATCCATCTTCAAAGGCCGTCTCTACATTTTCTCTAAGTTTTACAAAAAAATATGAACATTAAAAAAGAATCACCCTGCATCCAAAGTCTACATATCGCAGTATACTAGAGATGCGCTGCAGCAGTATAAGAGAACATAGTACGAGTCGATCAAGTACCTTAGGTGTAAAAGGGCATTTCCATGAACCTCAAAACTGGAAGGGAGGCACGGAAAGTCACCAACTCAGCGCTGGTAGCCCCCTCAACCAAAACTTGCTTTCTTTATAGGTCACAAATGTGAAGCAGTTGAAGCAGCATTTTACTGAAGTATGTTTGTGGGATAACGAAGGACATCTTCCGGCGTATGTACAAGTGTCTTTTACATAGGATGTGCTTCCCAGTAAGCAAAATCATGTTAAAGTGTTCATCACCAATTCCAACTGTGGTCAGGTGTAAAAAAGGGTGTGAATTTTAAGTGAATTTCTTGAGTCTGTTTTGTAGTGAATCCACAAGTGGTTGGCGAAGAAGAAGGAACGAGCTTTATTAGCGGTTAGTAGTTTTATAGCCTCTTGGCTAGTGACGTCACCGGGACCACTGCCGATAACAGATGGCTTGGTCGGTGGGCCTCATAAGATAAGCATGGCACGTGTCAGTAGCGCATTCGGTTCACAACAATTCTTCCCCCTTAAGGAGCGAAGCGATCCGGGGGCCGACGCTGCCGTTTTGACCTACGCGGTGCGTCAGCGCCGTCTGTTCCCTGTGCTTCGCTTGTACAGTCTTCGGCTTGCGCGTCTGGCGTCGTTTGACTGTCCGGTCCTGGTTGGAACCCACTCTCCTCACTGCCGTGACCTTGAGGCTGCGAGTCCACCGATGCTCTTGCGCTGTCCTCAGCCATTGATGCTTCCGTGGGTGCCTGGGGCTTCACGTCAGCCCCTTCCACACTGGTCGTCCTGGTCTTTAGTTGGTCGAGGTGGCGGCGATGTTGCTCCCCATCTGCTGTCCTTACGGTTGTCATGCGTGAGCCCTCGGTGGACTCTACCACGCCTGGTTTCCATTTCTCGCCCACTCCGTAGTTCTTGAACCAGATTTCCTTGTGCAGCGGTTTTCCGGTGTAGTATTCATCTGCAGAAGGAAAGGGTCGTGATACCACATTGTGTAATAAACAGCGTGGCTGATATCCGAGAAGCATGGAAGCCGGAGTCTTCCCGTTGGGAAGGGGAGTGCGCCGATAATGAGAAAGAATGTGGTCCAGGCGAGATTGCAAACTACCTCGCGTGTTTTTGTTTAACCCGTGCTTCACAGTCCGTACCGCCCTTTCCGCCAGACCGTTAGACTGTGGTTTGTAGGGAGCGGTCCGCATAAGACTGATGCCATTGCGCTTCATATATGCCCTGAACTCCTCGCTAGTAAACTGCGGCCCGTTGTCCGTCACAAGGGCCCGTTGTCCGTTGTCCGTTGTCCGTTGTTCAGCCGAATCGGCTGAACATAGTCTGCAGTGCTTCAATTGTTTTTCCCGAGCTGGCTGTCTTCATTAGAGTGACCTCGATCCATTTGGTATGGGAATCTACCACAATCATCAGCATGTGACCTTCCACAGGACCTGCAAAATCAACATGAATTCTAGACCACGGCTCCGCTGTTTCTGGCCAAGGCACGGGTTGTCGTGCAGGGGGCGTGCTGCCCCATTATATACACGTTGGACATGCGCTAGCCAGCTTCTCAATGTCTTGATCGAGTCCTGGGTACCAGAATACAGAACGGGCCAATCTCTTCATAGCCGCTACTCCTTGATGAGCATCATGCAACATACGCAGCATTGGTAGCCGCGCACTCCTCGGAATTACCGCTCGATGGCCCCAGTACACAATTCCATGGCTGGACGGCAGTTCGTCCTTCCTGTGCATGTATGCGCGTAAAGGCTCCTGAGCAGGTCGCAAGTATCGTGGCCAGCCGTTCTGAATGTAATCGCGGACTTGTGCGAGTTGGCTATCGTCCGCAGTCATCGTAGCCAGATCGCTCGCCGACAGCGGACCGGAGTCCAAGTGATCGGTTAGAAGGACTCACTAGCGTCCTCTTCTGCAGCCTTAGCGTCATGCGCCTGCCGTACAGGCAAACGGCTGAGGGTGTCCGCCGGAATTAACGCCTTCCCTGGCTTAAACTCTATCTTGTAGTTGTAGGCGCTTAGTAGGAGTGACGAACGCTGAATCCGTGCAGCGGCCATGGCTGGAACGGGCTTAACAGGGCTGAAAAGGCCGAGGAGGGGCCTGTGATCTGTGACGAGCGTGAACTGATTCCCGAGTAGATATTCCCGGAACTTTGTAGCACCGAAGACCACAGCCAATGCCTCTCTTTCGATTTGCGCGTAATTCCGCTCAGCCGGTGACAGAGTTCGTGATCGGAACCCGATTGGTAGATCTTGCCCATTTACTCTGTGATATAGCACTGCGCCAACGCCACACGAGGATGCATCCGTTTCCAAGATAAGGGGCTTACTTGGATCGTAATGCACCAAAAACTTTGCCTCTTGTAGCAGCCGCTGGGTTAATCGGAAAGCGTTATCTTGTCTCACTCCCCACTGCCAGCGTGCGTTCTTTCTTAGCAGTTCATACAGCGGCTCCAAAACAGTAGCCAAGTTTCCCAGAAATGCGTGGTAATAGGTTACGAAGCCCAAGAATGCTCGCAGTTCCGCAACACAGTTTGGCTTCGGCATCTTTGTTATCGCGGCCATGTTGTCTGTCTTAGGTAACAATCAGTCCGCACTTATACGATGTCCCAGAAATTCAACTTCTGGTTGCCTGAACTTACATATCTGCGGATGCAACTTGACACCATGCTGCCGGAAACGTTCGAAAACTTGACGCAGCGTCTCCGAGTACCCTCGTTTCTCCGCGATTACCACATCGTCCAGGTAAACTTGAACGCCCGGAATGCCTTGCAGGATGCCTTCCATACGTCTCTGAAAAATAGCAGGGGCGGAGGCTACACCAAAAGGAAGTCGATTAAAGCAAAACAGGCCTTTCTGAGTGTTTACGACCAAGAGCTTCCTGGTTTCCTCGTCGAGTGGCAACTGATTGTACGCATCTTTCAAGTCGATGGTGCTGAACACTTCACCCCCGTTTAGGTTAGCAAAAATATCTCGTATTTTTGGCAATGGGTACTGCTCTGTGACACATGCAGCATTCGCGGTCACTTTGAAATCGCCACACAATCGAATGGAGCCATTCTTCATGATAACGGGAACGAGAGGCGTGGCCCAGTCCGCACTGTCGATAGGCGATAGAATGCCTTCTTTAACAAGCCGGTCTATTTCCTTAGACACTTGCTCTCGCATTGCATATGGCACAGAACGAGCTTTGCAGAATCGCGGCTGCGCATTTTCATGCAACCGCAAATGTACTGCGGGACCACCAATGCGTCCTAGGCCTGGTGTAAACAGCTCGCTAAACTCTTCTAACAGCGCGCTAACCGAAGCTTGATGTGGAAAATTCCTCTCACCCGTACTTGCCTCGCCGACAATGCTCAGGACATCCCTTCCGTTGCGTTCAAATGCGCTGATAACGTCGCGTCCGCACAGGTTCGGACCGTCACACTGCAGCACGGTCAGCTTCGCTTCCAGAGTTTTACCCGAGTACGAGACAGGAAGCCGGAGCTCCCCCTTCAAGGGAAGCTTGCCAAGAAAGCAGGACAACTGCAAAGACGTCTCGCGGAGCGCAGGCCAGGCGTGCCGATGCTTGCAGTATGTCCCCCACGTAATTATGGAGACCGGGGAACCGGTGTCTACTTGCATCTTCAGCGGAATTCCACTCCAGTCGAAGGTGTGAACCACGGGCTTGACCAGTTTAACAGATGCAGTGTACACATTTAGCAGACAAAGCTCGCTGTCACTCTCTGAAGGATGCTCTTCGCAATGTGCCACTCCTGGTTGTTGCAGTACACACATCTTCGCTAGATGCCCTTTTCGTCGGCAGCGAAAACACTCCGCCCGGCGAAACTTGCATTTCGCTGCTCTGTGCCCAGTGCTACCGCAGCCCGAACAAACAACACCATCGCTCGGTCTAGTTGAAGTATGCAGGCGAGTCTTCTGGTAATGCGGTGGACCCTGCAGCTTGCTCTTCACAGCGTGAACGTTGCCTTGACCCTTTGTCTTATTCATGTGATCCACGTTGAGGGCTGCCATCTCTGCCGCTAAAGCTGCCTCCTCTGCATCTTTGAGTGTCAGCGACGATTTTGACAAGAGTGCTCGCTGAACTCCAGCGTCACGCAGGCCGCAAACTAGTCTGTCTCGTAGCATCCTGTCCCTTGACTCACCGAAGTTGCAACCGCAGGCCATCTTCCGAATTGAGACAATGAAGTCCTTCGTTGTTTCGTCAGGACGCTGATACCTGGTGAAGAACTTGTAAGACTCCGCTATTTCATTGCCCTGCGGCGCAAACTGCTCAGTCAGTAGCTCGACCAGCTTCTCGTAGGTAAGCTCTTGAATCTTGGCCGGCGCGCAACGCCCCGTTATTCTGCCGACTGTTGCTGTACTTAAAGCTGCCGTTAGAAGCGCCCGTCGCTTCTTCGAATCATCGATTCCGTAGGCTTCAAAATAGGACTCCAGACGTACTTGGTATGCTTCCCAACTGTCTTCCACTTCGTCGAACCCCGGCGGTCCAACGTGGGCTGCCATGGAGCATTCAGTGCCCGGTGGTGGGCCGCTCGTCGCCACTGTAGTGAATCGACAAGTCGTTGGCGAAGAAGAAGGAACGAGCTTTATTAGCGGTTAGTAGTTTTATAGCCTCTTGGCTAGTGGCCTCACCGGGACCACTGCCGATAACAGATGGCTTGGTCGGTGGGCCTCATAAGATAAGCATGGCACGTGTCAGTAGCGCATTCGGTTCACAACATGTTTTGAAGGACACTCCCGAGCAAAACTAAACTTTCTCAGTCAATAAAACAGCGTGTGATGCTTTCCGCTCCTTTCCTCTGAAGGCAGTTAACACACGAGGCTAAAATAATTTTTCTGTGGTACCGCGTCATAATAAGGGCAAGCATAGCTGTGATATGTTTCAAAAAACTTTGATCTTCAACAATAAAGCGGTATTTTCCGTGGTCCCTTCAACGCATCATGTCATTGCTACCAAAGTAAATAGAACGGCGCAGTAGACGCAGAAACAGCATGGATAATTATTTTGTAGGAATTTTTTCATGAAACAGGGTATCAATATTTGCTGCAAAAGTCAATTTCACGAAACGCAGCCAAGCCTTAAACTTATTCCGTAAAGCACAAAATACAGCCGCATTCAGAAAATTAAAAAGAAACGCTATGTTCCGTAGTATGCAAGTAATTCCATCCTGGGATAATAATGTGTAATTGGATGACTATTAACGCAAAAAAAGAAGAAACAAGGAGCTATTTCCCCGCTCACACGTGTGCCAAAGCCAGCGTTGCGTGCACAAGAATGTCTCAAAATGTTTTCGCAGCTGATTACCTCAGAAGTGGATGACAGTACGATGTTCAGGAATTTTGAATGAAAAGTAAGAAAGGAAACAACTAACCTTTCAATTTGTTGTTGTAACTCTTGAAAGATTGTTCTAAAAAATTCCTGCGGCCGTCTTCCAAGTTCAACCCAAGTAGAATGAGAAAACGTATATTTTTCTACGATCTATTTTAAGCGATTAAAATCGACTCCTTTCCTAGGCAGTGAACCTGCACTAGAAACTGTCTAAATAGCCATCTAACTATTAGCTAATGGAAGCAGTAGGTATGGTTATAGAAGTACTAGCAGTAGCAGTATTCCTTTCAGTAAAGTGAGAAGTACTGGTAATCTGGAAACATGTTTCCAGTACTGACGAAAGTTACGCCCTATCAGTTCAACACATTCCCTCACGCCCGCTTTAAAAAGATTCCTTGATCAACAAAGGCAAACAGTGGTCCTAGCAGATACGCAGTTTGCTTCAAAATGCATAGTTCCACTCAAAGGCACGTGGTTCTCACGTTTCAGGGTCAGTGATCGATTTGACTGGTCACAAATCAGCTTATCGGCTTTCGCATTCCCACGAGGATTTACTTCTTCGCAATTATTCCGCACGTATACAGAGAGTCCCTTCGATGCTGCTATCTTAGTGGCGCTGCCATATGTTTTTATATTGCCTGTCGGCTCTTTGGTTTCTTCGTTTTCTTCGGGCAGGGGCAATTCGAAATATAATCGTTTAGATAATAATGGATTTGTCAGCAAACAAGAGTTTCTCAAAGGCCTACAACGAAACGTCCATATTACTGCACTCGTGAACGACTCTGAAATCATCTCATATGAAATAAATTTGACGAAACGAATATGATGAACATTCCACTATTTTTGGGAGCAAAAACAGCTTCATGACTAAGAAAGCTGAATAAAAATGCTTCCTGTTATTTTATATTGCAATTATTCATTTCAGCCTCTTACATTTTTGAAGAGTACAGCTAGTGTATTAAGGGATAGAAAGAAATGATTTAACCTCCAGATTAAGTTGCCAGCGCACTACCATGCCATGCAAATTTTGTTAAAATTTTAGAACCAGAGAATTTTGGCACCCCACGGCCCGTTTCGAAAAAACCAAACACATAATTGGCACTGTGCTGCGTGGACACTTGCTGAAATCACCCAAGCAGTCAACGCAGGATGATAAACAATGACTGCTGCAGGTTGAAGACTTTATTCTCTGCTTTCATTTTCCGCATTCTTTGTCACTTATTCGGTAATAATCGCCGTGTTTCATACTATTGCTACGAATCAAGCTCAGCGGCTGCTGTCACCTAAGAGCTTTGAATTCATGGATTCTATGGAAGAAAACCTTTGAACACTCAAGCATGCTTCGGAAATATATTTCACAGTAACGGAAGCCAGGGTGCCCCAATGTAGACATATACCTGGGATGTTTATATTGAAATCACGCGCTGAAAGGCCACACCATACAGAAGTTTGGATCATCCGCCGACCGCGCACAGTCACACAACAAGAAAAGCACTGCTCCGATCACTTAGCACGGAGAAGCCGCACATCCACTTTCGCTGGCAGTACGCTGCGCTCTCATGTTCGTCACACGCCAACCAGAGACAGGGTAAACACGAGCCAGGGCGGCCCAGCTCCTTGTCCTCTGGGAGCGCGTATCGCGTTTCGCCGAAGACCGCAGCGAATCGATTCCTGTCCAAGCTCGACTATAGAAACCAGCCAGCCGCTTCGGATAGACGCAGTTCCAGCTGGGATTCGCGCCGTGCTTTCTGGGCTTTGTTCGTCACCTCAAGCGTTTCACCTTTTAGAGTTTTCGTGTTAGCGTTGACTTGACTGTATACATTAGCAATACCCATGTTTCATTTACAAGCATCCGCGAAACAAACTGCCTTCACTTTCCCGGACATTATTTTCTTACTTTCATCGTGCTCGCACTCACTGACCACAGTGTTACTACGGAATATTTAACTTCGCACACCACATAAACCATACCTCCATTCATTTCACTTCCAGGTGTCATTGGTCGGGGTGTCATTCAGTATGTTTTTTGAAGGGAAAGAATGTAGGTAGAAACTCTGAGACCACTTCTGATAATTCCTGGTACGAATATTCAACTTTGCTATAATACTCTGCTACTAAACACGTTTCAGGGAACGAAGTGATAAAAAAGCACATGGAACAGGAATGTGAAGAAAAAAAAGTTTTTTCTTTTTCTGCGTGGCTTTGTCCTTCTGTTGCCTTAAATGTGGCAGTTTAAAGGGGACGTGCATACTCTATCTCCTGGAAACAAACACCGCCAATTTCTCTGGGGGCAGAGCTATCATAAGCTATTATCAGCGAATACACGTCCCGCATCCTTTTGATTATGATAGTGCCAACGAAAGCGGAGGTAACTATTGCCTACAGCTTCTTTCTAGTGCTTTAGGTCTTTATATCTCTCCCAGAAGACGAAGGAGGAGAAATTTTCTCGTTTTCGGAAGCTTTAAACGCAGTTTTTCAAATCGAGCCAAGTTCATGAAACAAAGGGTATATTTCCGAGCATCAAAATCACATCCATACAAACGACAGCTGCCTTTTTCGACACTTCAGCCCAACGCGGCTACATTCGAAATACCTGGCGGCTGCGATGTTAAGGTGTTCCTCCAGTTGGCATGACGACAGAGTTATTACAGAAACACCATACGAAACAATAACGTTAATAAAAATAATAAATGTAGTGAATGCTGATGATTTAGAACAGCGAACTTTATGTCCGCAGCAGAAATATTTTGTCATTGTAATGTCGCTGTTCTTCATGAAGGCATGTTCTAGCCTCGAAAACAAAAGAGACTGAAAACGAAACAGTGGACTTAGTTGACTGCATCCCCTCACCAGGGCTCTAAGAAAAAAAAATATTAAATTAATTGAAGATTGCCTGCACTACGCCGTGCTTTAAAACCTACTTTATGCCCAAGAATAATTTCATTACATATCCAATTTCATTACCTTCTGGTTTTCCGGTAGCATCCGCAGCTGTTGATAATTTTGTTGAAAGTGACTGGTGGGGCCTTGGGATCTACGGTTGCTGCCACCTGCTACAGTTGGCAAGGTGCAGGCTTCATAATGCCAAACCGCCCTTACAAAAATGACTTTTGAGCTTCGGTTGACCCTTGTTGAGCTCTTGTTGAATCAACTGCATGGAAAGCAACATTAATTTAATGTATATTGAGCCTACTCACCATCTGCTAAACGAAAGTTTTGTCGAGCGTCGTCAACACATTAATTGTTGAGTAATTTGTGTTGAATTTACGTTGAATCGGGTCTCATGGCAGCCGTTTCTAAGCCTAACTAAATGAAATCAGTTTGACATGCGTCGCCTAAGCAGAACCTTCTCACATTATACATATTAAAAACGCATGCAGCACTTTTACCACTCTCATAAACCACTTAAAGTGATTTTCTTCCACAGAAAAAAGTGCTAGTGGTGCAATATGCTCTTTCAGGCATACCTACTTCAGAGGGTTCGTATGTGCGCTCATAAAAAAGAGCGCATAATTAGTGCTTTATTTCTGTTGTTTATGAATGAATCAAAGTCTTCAACTAACAGAACGCTGCACTTCAACTTGGTTACTCCTACTACACATAAAATAAATAAATAGTAATAGTTATAATTTAAATAACTTTGCTGATTGGCAGGTTACCACCTGCGCAGATCTGGGCACCCATGTGTAGGAGTGTATAAGGGGGAAGCTGGGAGTACGCGCAAGGTGGAAAGTTATGAACTCTTAGGAGGTCATGTTGTAACATCATGTGCAATACTGATTGATGTTCTTTATCTGATGGTTGTATAGGCGAGAGTGAATGCATTTATGTTAACATATGTGTGTTTGTGCGTATGTGTGGAGCTCTACAAGGCTGGGGATGTCAGTCAAGTTAATGAGAAATTGTAGCAATAAATGTGAATATACCGCCGAAAATTGCATTGGTAGGTCCATATCACGCAATACAAATGTATTCCTAGTAATTTTTTTAACTTCAACCGAGATTCAGAACGATGTGTTGAATCGCCCCAGTAATTTTAACGTGAATTAAACATGAATCAATGCAGAAATTCTGTTGAGGATGCTCAACTCTAGCAAAGTGGCCACTTTTCCAATGAGTTTCAATTCGGCCTCAATAATTCACCAACGCGAGGCCATCCTTGTCCCAACACAAACTCAACATGGCATGCTGAGTCTGCTCATGAGAAGTCCAACACTCTCTCAAGAAGCATTTTTGTAAGGGCGGGTCTGTTGTCGTTACAGCAGGTCTGGCGACCTCACTTCATTCTAGGAAGTTACAATTCTCCGCTGTGCTAACGCACCTGGTGATGCCACTGTCCAGGTGCCAATATTGACTTTTCCGGACGGTCACCGCCGGCTTTTTCTAGCGGTGAGGCTTCGATGCTATCGAAATATATAGGGTCTGTTTAACCGGTTTCCTGCAGGAGAGCGCAGTAGGAGAAACGCGAGCCATGTCCACAAAACACCAGCTCGGATATCGACCCGTGCACAAAGTTTTTCTTTATTTGGGCGGCAGAAAGATCTACGCAAATACAATCACATTTTCTCTATAGAGTGACACAAGAACAAAATAAAATTCTACATCTTAAGTAGTATCGCAAGCGCTTTTCGACTGCTGTTTGAAAGGACGCTCGGGATCCAAAAACAGGCAGCAAATTTTCTATCATATCTTTGTCAGTACAATATACATGGCGTTTCTCGTGTACAATACAGGAACGTACCTCACAAAAGGAAAACCCGGGTGGAGGCACAAAATAAGCCATCAGCAAAAAGAAAATAGCGCACAAGAGTTGGATTCGATTTCGCACTTGCTTGATCTGTAGAACGAAAGTTGGTCTGGGGCGTTAGGCACGATCAAACTTCGAAGCCTTGTGTGAGCAAGGAACGCTGGGTGCAGGTGCAACTTTGAGTTTTGACGGAGCAAAAAAAAGTTAAAAAATGTCTCTGCTGGCAAATATTCCGCATGATGCATTTGCAAACGCCCGCACAAGCAGGGTGAAAAATCAATTTCCGGCGATGCGTTCTTAAAAGAAAATGCAACAAAGCGTCGTTGTCTTGCTCTTAAAGGCATATTATGTGTGCCTGGGCTAGTGAAAACCAGGAAGGGTTCATGGTGCGTTGCATGCGTTCTGTTGCAAAGAAAGAAAATTCAAACGACGCGAGAGCGTTTCCAGATCAATGCAAACAGACTTAAGAGAATCTTCAGCTTATTCTTGAGAGAATAAGACTTTGAAGATTTCTTTGGTTCGTAATATATGGATAGATGGTAAGATTTTTTTTATAAAGAGCTACGTGATGACATTTTAATTTGTTGTTACCATTTTCCCTCTTTCATTCTATAGTTCTATATGACTTGAGAACATTGGTAGTACTGGGTCATGTTGCTGATGCGGAGCTTTTTTGTTGTATTTTCCACATTTCTGTTCTGTAAGGAGCAGTGCAGTTGTCGGCCTGAAAACACAACAGGACATGAGCCAGGAAATAAAAATTTGCATCCTTCGCAGCGCTGCTTCGAAAGATTTTTACGTTAATATATTTCCTTGTGTGTCCGAGCCCGTAAGCAATCGTACCTAAAGCTTTATACCTTTTACTCTGTTGCTTCGCAGCTAGTTAGGGCATCTTCTCCCCGACTTCAATGGCACTTCCAACTCATGAATTCCGAAAAATTGGGAAAGTTCGAGTGCCAGTCTGAGGGCAGCGAATAATTCTTTTGTCTTTCCCGTTGCCAAAAGGCTGGACCACCATCTGCTCCGTCCACATGTCACAAAATATGTGTAAATTAAACAGCAGAAGGGATTGGAACTTTAGACAATAAACTTTATATTTACTATAGTCCATACATAATTTCGACTCAGAATTGAAATTTCGCAATAATGTTTCTGAAGACACATTTCTTTACAACACTTGGATCTTACCTCCGCTCAGCGTTTGACCGACCGCAACGCACGAAATGCTACTACTCAAATAACCACGTTTATTTAAAAGAGAGTTATTACTGAAATACCTGCTCAATCGGCACTTTAAAGTTTTCTTGAGAACATGCTTCTTTCTGTCATGAAAATATTCTTTATGTTGTGATTTGTCAGGAGCCATGTATGTCCCACTTGGCGAAAACGCGCCAGGACGCACTTTAACCACATGGGTAGTTCAGGTTACAGTGTCTAGTGCATAATAAACAGCAATGAAACAGAAAGTGAGGGAGTGGATGAAACTGGAGTGAGATCAAAAAGGGGCAATCAGGTTCAATTACTGCGCCAACATTCTTTTCCACTCTATGACCGCTCCTTAGATGGACTTTGCTATGCACCGAGGTCACATGCATCTTGAATTAGTTGTACAAGCTATGACGAGAAGAGCGAGAAAAATTTGCACCACATTTATGTAGGAAAATTTTACATTCTCTATATCCCGCTGCTTGCTTTCTTGAAGAAAAGAACGCTAACCGAATGTCTAACCCCTTGAAGCGTAGCGCCAAGCAAACAAAGCAAAAACTGGCCACCATGTAAGCGCACTGTATTGTGACTCCAAGCGCTTCAAAAGGTTACAAGAACGCTAACATCATCTTTGCCCATAAGAGAGGAGGCTTCAAGGACTTGAAAAATTACAGACCAATACGCTAAATGCCCATTGCTTGAAAGTTATTTACTAGTTTAATCGCACAGAGAGCCCGCACAACCTTAAATTTTCGACAGCCAAATAATCAAGCACTCTTTCGGGAAGGCTACTCGTAAATAGACAATATTCACACTACCAATCAGATGATACAGAAAACCGCAGAGCATAATCAGTACTCATATATAGCCTTCAGTGACTACGAAAAGCATCTGACTCAGTCGAAACTTCAAAAGAATCGCATAGAGCCCACACAACCTTAAATTTCAGCAGCCAAGTAATGAAGCAGTCTTGCGTTAAGGCTACTCGACAGTAGACCATATGTACACTATCACTCAGATGATAGAGAAAAGCGCAGAATATAATCAACCCTCACATATAGCCTTCAGTGATTACGAAAAGCATCTGGCTCGGTCGAAACTTCAAAAGAATCGGGGTTTACAACAGTCTGACGTAAAAATACTTGAAGATATATAACGGCCGTGCATCCACCATAGTCCTCCATAAAGTCGGCGATAACATTCTAATAAGGAAGGATGTCAGGTAGGGATACATGATCTCGCCGATACTATTCGCTGTCTGATTACAAAAGGCATTCGGAGGCCGGGATTGGGAACCCTTGTGGATCACAGTTAAAGAACAAATTTACAATCTGCGATTTGTGGATGACATTGCCTTGCTAAGTCGTTACGTCGATGAATTGCAAAGCCTGATCAGTGAATTAGACAGGCAGAGCCTAATGGTGGGTATAAATTTACTATGCAGAAAGGCAAAGTAATGCTAAAACATCTCGAAAGAGTTCGGCAGTTAATATTTGTTAGGAAGATGCCGGGAGGGGTAGGAGAATGCACATATTTAGGGCAAGCAGAGAGCGCAGATCCGGGTCTTGAGGGTGAAATGTCTGGAGGAATAAGAATGGGTTGGAGTATATTTGGAACAATCTCTAGGATCAAGAATGCCAGTTTACCAACATTTCTCAAAATAAAAGTGCTAAGCAGCTCCATCTTACCGGTACTCACTTTTGAGGCAGCAACATAGGGGCTAACGAAAAGGCTTCAGCTTATGTTAAACCCGACGCAGCGAGCAATGGAAAGGAAAATTACAGGTGTAACATAACAGACAGGAAGAGGGCAGAATTGGTCAGGGAACAAAGTTCGGTTACTGACATTCTATTCGAAACCAAGAAGAAGGAATGTGCTTGGGCTGGGCATGTAATGTGAAGGAACGATAACGGGTGGTCGTAAAAGGCAGCGGAATGAATTCCAAGGGAAGGTAAGCGTAGCAGGGTGCTGCAGAAAGTTAGGTGGGTGGATGAAACTAAGAAGTTGGCGGAAATCGGACGGCCACACCTGGCACAGGAGATGGTTGGTTAACTGAAGGCGTACGACAGATGTCTTTGTCCTGCAGTAGGCGTGGTGGTAGTAGGAATGCCCAGCCTTCAATGTAAAAAAAGAAAAGATGTTGGCGATGGTGGCTATCACGAAAAAATATCTCCAATAATTATCGCGATTGAAACGAACACCTCAATCAACCATAAGAACAGGGATAAAGAAATGGAGCGAGGAGAGAAAACGAGTAGCTCTAGTGGAGGGTCTCAGATTAAATTCAACCAGATTAGTTTTGTTTGCAACAAAAGAATTTTTTTCTTTGGCCCCTGTCCAAATGCAACTGTCGAGACCCTGAATAATAAAACGCGTACGTGCTCATGGTGTCGATAGTACCGCTGATTACAGGAAAGCCCTGACACGTTTAAATTTATTTAAGTTTAATGAGATGTTTGTTGTGTTCCCGACAATGTATGCCCTTTGTCAAAAGTTTAAAAGGCCTGGGGGTTTGCTTCCATGTCCTGTAGTAGGGCTCCTGTAGCACTTCTGGAAGTCGCGTCGATGGAGGCGGCAGTACCAAACATCTTAATTAAGTGAAATTTTGATGACTAAGGATGCGTTACAAGCCACAGAGTTTGACTGAGAAGTGAACCCTTCGGCTGTAAACTTCTGGAAAAGTAGGTACGTATTATCGGTACATGGAACTAAGTGTTATGACGTCAAATTTTCTGTGCGTAGTGAACAGTGCTCTTCCAGCTAAGTTTCATCTGATTTTGCCAGGCGAAAATGCTTTCAGCCAAAATAGTGCAGAAAACATTAATGTTTCGACCTAGAAAAAGCTCTTCTTTTTTGTTAGGGCCGATGTATTTTTGTGAATCGAAAGCCCAGCTGACAATTTGGCTCTGTTTGCTAGCCAGAGAGGCACACTGAGCTTTTTTTTTTTTGTACAGGGGCGTCTTGCTTGCCTTGCCTACCGAAAATTCCTGTTAATCTCTCTCCGCTATCATACACTTGACGTGAGCTATGCGGGATATGTCGCTGCTGGAAGCTCTGTCTGTGAATAATTTGAGATTTATACGCACTTTCTAATTATTTTCGATCTTTTTTGAAAGGCAGCAGTGGAACTGTGAGTACTAGAATCGGTATTACATTTATGTTTCCGCTTACTTTTCAAAAATAACAGGTCTCGCATTCACAATGCCTTACTTCAGCGCGGTGTCCCCTTAATTCTTGCAATAATATACATGGCTTTTACTGCCATGCCGTAACAATTTCTTCTCCGTTGATACGTACTTTTCTGCACATCAGCACTATGGCTCACTTAAGTGTACAAACCCTGACGATGATGGGAGAATGCTCAAAACGTTTGAAAATGTATTGACAACGTCCTTCGTGACACAGTGAGCTTACTCTGTCCTTTGATTACCATAATTATACTGTTCTTCTACAGAAACTTTCTCGCAAAGGCCGAATGCGACTTCTACCCTGAGTGGCGATTGAAATTCACTAAGTGCGGCCCGCACATGCCGAGCAATTGGCAAAGGCGCTTGGAAGGCATTTGGATTCGGAGATTCGATAATGGGTGTTCTCGCCCATAATGACGTGCACGGTTGCAACTACGTGCTTCCCAAGATGGCTGCGACAGTATAAGAATGCACCAATTAAAGCCGGAAGCTCGCTTCCTCTAATTAAATTACACATTTTCTGAGAACGCCATATCGCATCTAAGAGGATCATAAAAGTTAAGGAATAAAAAAGATAAGAGAAAGAGGCCTGGATGATAATTTTGTTTTTTTTTTGGTCGCTCGAAGTATTGGAGACAAAGAGAGTGGTTGCAATCTCGCTTTAAACAATCTCATACCCTGGATTTCATGGTCCACAGCTATGATCTCACCAATGCGCCCCCTTTGTGAAAAGTTTAGAGCTCAGGGGGTTTGCTTTTAAGCCATGTAGATGGGCTGCAACAGCATTAGTCGAAGTCCCACCCTCCGAAGGGCCCAGCGCCAGAAATAATCCTACCTTCAGGAGATCTGCAATTGTGAGGATGCAATACGGACTGCACAGTGTGTCTGAGAACTAAACTTCCCTGACTCTAAACTTTTGAAGAAAAAAAGAGATGCAGTTTTTGCTTCCGCCGGCATTTTATAAACTGGTACTCCTTTGCTAGTTATGTTTGGTAGCAATGAGAGGTGCCCTATGCAATGTCTGTTTGCACTTACTCGGTTCGCTGCTATTAGAAAAAACAAGCGTATCATTCTTTTCTTAGACCTTGTTTCGCATGGCCAAGACAAAAAAAAAAGGCACAATTTTTCCCGCTAACTCACTGAACCTGCCTAGCGCCATTCTGATATCAACCCAGTGGTTTAGCGCAATTAAAACGTAATGTTTGAATAATAGTTCGTTGTTACGGCAAACAGCGCTCGAGCAGGAAACAGTCGTCATATATTGGAGCCGAATCTGCAGCGTGAGGAATGAACTGCTGGCCAGTTATGCCGAGAGGAGAATGTTCGTTTTGCAGGAGCCAACACTAGACCACGGCTGATAATCTGCTTATCCGCTGCGCCACCCGCCCCCCTTTTCTGAAGTTGTGGAAGCGAACTTGGCGAAAAAAACAACAACAACGAAATGCCATCAAAGAAAGGGCTATCAAAGACAGGGTCATCAGAGGGGAACATCTGCGTTGCACATGGAATGCAAAAGACATAGAGTGATCTCGTATGCTTCGAAGGCACGAAACCTTTGGCACAAATGTCTGGGAGCGTGTTTTCGCGAATGGTGCATCGCCAGGGCCAAACTTCGGCTATCAGGCCATTATGCGCGGCTATTCTCCATTCCCTATTCGACGGTCCCCAACAGCCACGCCCATCCTTGCAGTTGGTAAGTCTCGACATCTGCACACATTTTGGGCCTTTCCTTTGGCGCCTTGTGTCGGTACGTTTCCGTATTGACGGTTGCGTGACCCCGAAAATCGAGCGCGGCCCGCGATCACTCTCATACCTCGCGTGCGTGCCACGGAGAGCAGGTGTCGCAACAGCGGAATCGGAATTCGACCGCTACCCGGCTGTCAGCCGCTGATCGTTCTAATGCGAAGAGAGCACGAAAGACGACGGTATACATCTCGCTTTCGGGCTGTTACTGTATTGGAATACCGTTAACGCAGAGCTGCCATTCTCTCGAAACAAGGAATGTCAAAGCGGACACCCAGCATCGTTATCCAGATAGCTCTTACATACAGGCATGATGTCGTTTTGTATTTCGGCTTGCCTTTACGCAGACCTCAGCTTAGTGTTTATGAAACACGCGTGCTATAGGATTTTAAAGTTTGCACTTCCGCAAGAGTATTGAAAGTCCTGTTTATTGCATATACTGTAGGTAATGCTTGTGGAGTATGACATTTACCATCCCAAAGCGGCTCAGACTATTAGGGATGAGGTAGCGGCGGCCTCCGGATGATTTCAACCGCCTCGGCTTCTTTAACGTGCTCTAACATCGCACAGTGCATGGCCCTTAATCATTTCGCCTAACTGCTACCACCACGCCCGGGATAGAACCCGCCTCTTTCGGGTAAACAGCCTGGCACCATGATACCATGGGTAAACAGCCTAGCACCATGAGTTTTTTTGGCGAAGGTTGAAAAAGAGTTTCCAATTATTTGTTTTTAAGTGCAGTGCATTCAACTTAACCGCTGATGTTAATGACGGACAAGGTGGAAAATGAAAGCCCTGAAATATATTGCCAGTGACCAGAACACGTGAAACTTAACGTCCCAAAATGGTAGTGCTCAATATCCTCTACCGATAGCTCGTGTGTACAAATGTGTACTACAATAAAATATGCGCAATACACTACTGCGAAAGAGATCTCAAATAAAGCTAATAAATATACAGTAGATCCCGCAGTCACAATTGGTTATAATACTGAACACTGAAATGTATGACATGCATTGACTGGATCCTTATCCCACTCCCGCCATCAGCCTGAGTCACTCATAAATGTCACGCATACATGCAACAGATAACCTTATTGAAGGTTAGAGCTTTTGAATTGATGCTAATGACTCTTTGGGAGGTTTCTTCTCCAAGATGGAGGTTTCGGCGAATTTTTAGTTCACTGAGCTGAGTAGTTTTCTTTTTTAACCTGCAAGTTTTGAAATAAAAAACTAAGCTCCCATATGCAACAAAAACCTTTATCTGAGAGATTTTTCTACACCATTAAACAAAACATAAATGTGTTCTTCAATTTCCGCATGCATGGCGTAAAATGGCTGAAAGACTGCACGAATGTGTATCGAGGCACTGGGACTAAAAGTACTTTTTCGTGATAGTAAAATTCCTCCATCACATTCCATTGGCAGACAGACCACCGCGGCTCCGTTTTTTTCGTTTATCGGGTTTAACTTCCTAAACACACTCAGGCTATGAGAGAGGCCGTAGTAGAGAGATGCGGATAATTTCGACCATCGTGGGTTCTTCAACATGCGCTGAGATCGCACTGTACATGGTCATGTAACATTTCGCCTCCATCGAAATACCACCGGTGCTACCTGGTTGTATGCAGCATCTTTCCGGTCAGCAGCCGAGTGCCATAACCACTGGGCGAGCCACCGTAGTGGCTGTGGTGCAGGTGAGGGGTCTAATCTACCGCACACAGTCACATATGAAATCTGAGAACCCAAACAATAGTCGCCTTAGCTGAAAGTTGGCTGGGTTTCTTAAGCTCCACCTTTGATCTAGACGCGATAGCTTAATGTGTTAATGCCCGTATACGCAGAATTGGTCACTCTCTCCTTTACATTAATAGATCCCTGGGATTTCTCAGAGCAGTACAGGCGGAGTGGCGCAGTGATTAAACGACGTGGCACTGCCATGGAATGGCAGGTACTGCCATCGTTGGGCCTTGTGGGACCGAGGTTGCTCACCACCGGAGCTGCCTGCCACGGTAGGCAGTTTGTCTCAATCCGGAGGGCAGGTTGTGGTGACGCCGTAAGGTGACGGCCCACTTACCTTGACGGCCCACTTACTCCTAGGTTGCCTTTATGGTGATTTTTGGATTTTTCGCTCAAGGTCAACGAAGTCGACGATGGCGACGTCGTTGATGGGGCTTGTTGATGTTTCGTAGTTTCTGGAAGAGAAAATGAGCGGTACTTATTTCAGGCGAGCCAATTATGTCTGTCTGTGCGCTCGTCTTAAATAAGTACCATTAAATTGCTCTTCTGCAAACTACGATCAGACGAGCCTGCCATGTCTGTCTGTGTGCTCGCCTGAAATAAGCAGTGCTCAATTACTCTTCTAGAAACAACTGTCTATCCGCGGTTGCGCGAAGGACGCGTGTGAGCTGCTATGAAGGCGATGCTGTATTCCGCACCCTTTTTAACCTAAAAACAATACTTTTTGAGAAATCGTGGCCGCCTTCCGTGAATAATCTATTCTATATAAGGTCATTTTTTTAACCTTTCGAGGTTTTTCTTTAGAAAAACTGAGTGATACGGCACGCAGTCTGTAGAGCTGGATTGAGCTTAAAGCTGACAATGTGTACCTCATAAGGGCGAATAACTAGACGTGAAACGAACCAAAAATAACCAAAAGCCCTTTGGTCAAATGTTCAGGGGAATCCCCCAAGGTGAGGTAGACTTGTAACAAGGGAGTAATTACTCATTGACGTCCACCTAAGAAAAATTCGTCCTGGTCCTGGTCTCGCCGTACCATAAGCTTGCCGTCCCGGTTAGCTCAATTGGTAGAGCGACTGCTCCGGTGAAGCGGTGGTCTTGGGTCGAACCCCGGAGAAGGACGAATTTTCATTTAACTGCAAAGTTTTTGAGAAAGCGGTTAGCTTTCCTTTGTAGCCGTATGGCTGCTCTTGGGTGGATGGCAATGAGTAATTACTCCCTTATTACAAATCTACCCCACCTTGGGGGATTCTCCTAAACATTTGACCAACACTGTTCGCACTTCGAGTTATTGATCAATTCCCTCTCTCGCCCCGCCGCGGCGGCTCAGCGGTTACGGCGCTCGGCTGCTGTCCCGAAAGACGCGGGTTCGATCCCGGCCGCGGCGGCTGAATTTCGATGAAGGCGAAATTCTAGAGGCCCGTGTACTGTGCGATGTCAGTGCACGTTAAAGAACCCCAGGTGGTCGAAATTTCTGGAGCCCTTCACTAAGGTGTCTCTCATAGCCTCAGTTGCTTTGGGACGTTAAACCCCAATAAACCAACCAACCAATTCCCTCTCGCCCTACCATAAGCTTGCCGTCACGGGTAGCTCAACTGGTAGAGCGACTCAAAAAGCAAACTCAACAAGCTTTAGAATGCGTATTCTGGACGTCCGGTATTTCAAACCACAATGCCGGTTAAGAAAATTTAAAGACAGTATCACGTTCGATGTTGACGACTGTCAATATCGCATTATAACTTTGTTCCTTACAATAAAAAAATCGGCGAAGGCACCCAGAGACTGCTGACGTAAGAGAATACGAAAGCATTACTGTCCCTGGGTGCATTGACAACCGCCCATACATAGAGCACCCACACACGCACACCGCATATGACATCATCCGGAAACTGTACGACAAACGTTTGCATCACAGTTTTGAGAGGAGAACTGCTATTTCAGGTAAGCAAATGGCGTTGTAACCGTCTCACATGTCGGTGGACACTTCAACCGCGCCATAAGGGAAGTGATAAAGACCTTGGGAAAGCATACATTATAAGGTGCGCATGTCGATGGTTCGAATCCCCGTCAAAGCTAGCTTCCAATTGGGCTCGCGCATATAATCTATCTGGAACGAGAAAAAATATTGCAACGCTGCTGGACAAATTGTTGCGTCCCAGTTTTGGTACCAATGTTATCGAGATCACTCGCGTCGCATGAAGGTCGGCAGTGGCGAGTGTATAAAGACACACGACATATATAGCATTTTCTGAAGCGGCGCTGCTCGCCTTGATGTGTGCGTCAGACGGCCGCTTCATGACGTCACCCTATATTTCTTGCCTTTGTTATGATTATATCTGTCATATGCTATTAAACATGTCAACACTTAAACGCACGTCGCCTTGTTTTCTTTTAATGGCACCAGTAATGCTTTCGCATTCGGTAATTGTTAGGTAATTTAAGTTTAATATTGATCGAAATATGATTCCTCTGAGGGACATTATGTCCGCCTTGATATACAATTCAGCTATAATAATCGCATCGAAGTGTGTGTGTTTAGTTTGGTTTGGTTTTTTGAGGTTTAACGTCCCAAAGCAACTCACGCTTTGAGGGACGCAGTGGTGAAGGGCTCCAGAAATTTCGACCACCTGGGGCTCTTCAACCTGCACTGATATCGCACAGTACACGGACTTCTTGAATTTCGCCTTCATCGAAATTCGGCCGCCGCGGCGGAATCGAACCCGCGTCTTTCGGGTAAGCAGCCGTGAGCCGTAACCACTGAGCCAACACGGCTGTGTGTGTGTGTGTGTGTGTGTGTGTGTGTGTGTGTGTGTGTGTGTGTGTGTGTGTGTGTGTGTGTGTGTGTGCGTGTGTGCGTGTGCCTGTGCGTGCGCGCGCGCGCGTGTGTGTGTGTGTGCGCGTCTGTGAGAGAGAGAGAGAGTGTGTGTGAGTGTGCGTGCGTGTGTGTGAGAGAGAGAGTGTCTGTGAGTGTGTGTGAGTGTGCGTGGGTGCGTGTGTGTGTGTGCGTGCGTGCGCGTGCGTGCGCGTGTGTGCGCGTGCATGTGTGCGTGCGCGGGCGTGTGTGCGTGCGTGTGCGTGCGTGTGTGTATGTGTGTATGTGGGTACGTGTGTACGTGTGTGTGTGTGTGTGTGTGTGTGTGCGCGTGCGTGTGTGTGTGTGTGTGGAAATCAAGAAAAAGTGAACATTGCAGAGAAATACCGGGTTTTTTCTATGTTTCGACGCGGACAGGTGTTTTTCAATAGTCACAGTGAAGCGTTTGTGCAAGCCGTCATCTATGAACAGAGGGTGCTTAAAAAAAGCGAGGGAAACCAGAGATGCCGGCACACAGGCGGAACAAAAGTGGTCAAAGCATGTACGCGTACATACGAAATGAACACACACGCGCATAAGGAGAGAGGTGTGGGCGCACGGCCGGGTACCTAGCAGAATTCAGTAGTAAATCCAACACAGTATGTGCTATATATATATATATATATATATATATATATATATATATATATATATATATATATATATATATATATTACGCGCACCGAAAGAGGTAATCATACATACAAAAAGCGAGAAGTAATGTATCTATCCTGCGCCAATGCCTGCTCGACCGCGTATCGCAGGGCTAGTCATTGAACTAATTACGCCAAATTGCAGAGGACCATGGCAAGGCATGCCCATTTATCTGAATTTACTGTTTTCGTCAAGCAAATACACGGGCTGCTCGTTACGACCGTCTATTAATCATGAAAAAGAACCACATAATGATGTTGACGGTCCCGTTAGCGCGAGTGCCAGAACATTTTAGGAAAACTACGCCGAGAGCAGTCGCCCACACAAGCACCCACCCTAACACCGTCTGTTCAATTAGACTGCCACTTCAGTTCCCGTTCTTATGCGAGCGCCGAGAAGATGCCAGATTTGTGTGAGATTGCGGCTCCGAATGATTATACAGAGATAGATAGCAAAACATACTAATTGTTGCGGTCTATCAGGTGACTTGCCACTAATCACGGGCACATGTTCGTGTATTTTATTTGCGCAGCTTAAGCTAAATATGTGCTTTGGCAGCGAGAACTGCAAAACTGCCTTTCCGGATAACCGGACAATCTGCTGCGTAGCAGGTGCTCCAAGATGACGGAAGAGTATGATGATGTGAGAAGGAAAACATTTTTTAGCTCACGTAACTGTTCCACATATGTTTTGTTTGTTGCATGAACTAGAATAAATCTTTCGGAAAATTGATTTACCAGTGGCGATCGACATGACCTCCAAATGTAATACAGGGTTTTAAGCATGCCGCGCCACTTTCATGAGACTTAAAAGATGTAATTTAGCTTCATTCTAACACCATTTGTTTCGTTTTTGAATACACTATAAATTTTCCCTTCAGAAATATGCAAAGAGGAGGGGTAAAATAAAGAGCTAGACTAAACTTTCATACGAAACGCGACACATTTTTTGACCTATTTAGTTTCCAGCAGTAAAAATACATTGAAAATCTTTTCTTCAAATATCTCGTAACGTCTGCCGGATACCGCCTACCTTTTGCGCTGCTCCAGAACGAAGAGATGGCAGTTCCTGCGGCTAAACAGCTCACTGTCAGTGCTTTGTACAGTGTGCTTTACACCTCTTCTTTCAATTCTGACCCTGTTAGCAAGACTATAAGCATCCTTCAGAAAAGTCAATGCGTAGACGACGCCAGGCTATCCGCATAGTTTTGGCGTCGTAGTGACCTACTGTCGCGGTCCTTCCATGCCAGCAGTACAGACAAAATTAGTTTTGCAGATAAACATGCCGTTAGAGTTTGTAGTCGCATTTTCAGCTGCCAATGTATGTACTCGGTCTGGGTTTGCGTTTCGATTCACGAAAAATGGAATATTACGCGGCAAAATGCGCGTTTTTCTGCCGCTCTACATCGAACGCCGTAGTCGTAAAGGAGCTGAGCAGAAGTGCTTATAAGAGCCGTTAGAAACGGTAGAAGAAACTGCAAGGCAGTGCGCGTGATTTATTTTTTCTTGAGTGCTTTACATCACTAAGAGAAAAATCATCACATCATGGCGCGATATGGTACAACAATCTAAAATGCATTCATTTTGCGCAAACTCACACATGAGAAAGCCGGTTCGCCAGGAAACGCCTTTCTGCCGGCCTTCGGGAAGGGAGATAGTAAGCTTAAGAGTGCTCGAGTATGTTAAAGAATTGAAAATTGGCCGCTACGAACCGTATTTAACCACAAAATGCAGCTTCAGGTTCCCCATTTATGAGACAAAAACTCTGGAACAAAGTCAAACCTTACCATTCTCTCCGTCAATATGATGGTGAAATGGGGTGCGTGCGCAATGAACCGATAATTCTCTCCTGTTTCGCAGAGTCACATAAGGAAGGTCGATTCTGGTAGATCGGAATGCAAAGACAAAATGAATCTATGCGAATAATTCGCTCCCGAAAAGGAGATGTATTTCATGTCTATTATGTGCGCATTATTCGGAGTAGCGCATTGCTCACAGATATAGCTCAGGGCTTTCTTTCAGGGTAGTTTTTCTTTTTCGAAGACTACGCACGTGCCCTAATGAAATAGCCTGTGCCGGATTCCCAATGCAGACTACGAACGCCCGTTTACTGCGTCATTCCCTCTTTGAACGACCCAGATATGGCCATAGCATTAAGAGTAATGGTGCTGCCATAGTTGAGAGCAAATATGGCGACGTCATTATTCTTGATGCATAGCCGGTCCGTCCCGAGCTGTTATTGAGAAAGGTAGTGACGTTGTCCAGTCGCATTCTTTCCCTTGCTTCCGAACTTCGGTCAGGCTGGCAGCTGTTGGTAACGCTGGCAGGGTTGTAGGAGGAAGTGGGTGGTTCCGAAGCGCTCGCTGTTCCGTAATCAACATTCGTTCTGCCTGCTAGCGTGCGGTAAAGGTAAACATGAAGTGGTGAAGATAGCCAGAAATTTCAATTAAGCGGTGCACTGCTGGTGAGCAACCCTACAAATCAATCTAAAATTTCCTGACTGGCCTTATGTAGCCTGTCGTGCTCCCATGAGCACAGATACACAAAATATCTGCAAAAGAATGAATGTATGTCGAGTACTCTGGAGCCCTAAAAGCGCTCTCCTATGCTAATCGTTTTGAAGACATCAATAAAAAAATTATCAGTTTGATTATATATCCAAATTAAGTCTAGGGTTCGACGGAATCCCGTCTGGCGAGAAAAATTCATACTGATTTATCGAAGAAAACATACACTCGCCAAGGTTCAAAGAAAAATAAAAAGAATGGACGTTTCGGCGCCCGTACGGGTGCCTTGATCACAAAGAAGCGAAGGACGGGCCCGTCCTTCGCGTGCTGCATTGCTGGTTTGTCATGTCACGTCACGGTTTCATCGGCTGCTGTGATTTTGTTTTGGGCTCGTCGCTGACATATCACTTGGAGGCGTGGTCGTCTCGTAGTTGGAGCGCGTCGTCATTGATGTGATCGCCGTGGAGGCGGCGCGGTCGTTCGTTTTCTTCGTTGGAGGATATTCGTCTTTTCGTTTTAAGCTGGTCAGAACTCCAAAGGCTCCTGTCATTAGTTTACCCTGATGGCAGGGTAAACTAACTGACAGGGTAAGCGGTCCTTCCTCGGGCAGTTAGTGGGAAGAGCGGATTGGGCATGTGAAGCAGTAGGATGACGGGAGGCTCATTGATTGGGTAGGCAAATACGGGCCTTCACGATAGTAGCCTTGCTCGCTGTGCGGGTCGTGGTGCGACGCTGGGGAAACAGCCAGAGCCTCTTCGCTTCTGTGAGCGTTGTACGAGGATATGGACAGCCTCACCGCACGGAAAACAGAGCGGACGGTTGCCATGGATTCGCCGGGTGTCACACTTCTTGGGGCTGCAGTCTCGTCCGTAGACTGGAAGGACGGAGGCTATAGGGAGCGGCGCACTACCACCGCTGGCTCACGTTGAAAAGGCTTCGCGACGTTTCGATTGTGCGTAGGCTTGCATACTGCAGCGGCGTAAGTGATTATGAACTTTTTTGTTCCCGTCTTCGATGAGGGGCAGCCAAGCGCATGGGGAACTTCTTAGAGGACGATATATATAAGGGCCGCCACCTAATGCTTGTTGGAATATTGCAGCAGGCGAACAATATCGCATATGAGATCCCGCTGGCTGGTGTGTCGTCTGTGTGGTTTGCCGATGGAAGATAAAGTGGGAGGTGGTAATGGTGGGCACTAGTGGGCACTGGCTTCCAGGATCTTAACGTTGAAGACACTTTTTACACGAATTCAGCGATGGTTTTTGGGTGATACTGGACTGGACTGGCGAATAGCTGCATTTTTACGTCATACATCTGATAGGTAACTTTGTTTTCCTCTGTCATTCAATGGTTGGAAAGCGGGGTAAAGCTGTTTCTTCTCTTTGTCATATGCAAAGACGCTGTCGATTTGGTTCCGAATGTGCGCATGAAGCCTCAAATCTGCGCTCTCCTGGCCGCGAATGTTAGCGAATATATTCATGAGCTCTTCCTTAAATTCATGCTGTGGTTGGCACGGAATTCTCGCTACTGTAAAATCAAGTTCGTGCTGCGCCATCTGGAGCGAAGAAGACGTACCGCAGTTTTGTCCGGTTATCCCAGCTCTATAAGGATAACTACGATCCGGTCAAACTGGCCCAACCATTCTTAAACGTCGACATGAGCCATGCCGTGGAAAGTCGGCCGCTCCGAAAGCTTTTCGAAGACGAGTAAGGAAGAGTGCGCAACGGACTCCATCTTCGGAGGCATGGCGGGTTAACGATGCAGCACTGCCACCAGATGTCCTATGTTTCTGGCAACCCCGTAAGCAATAGGCGAGCAGCCACAACTGGCGCTAAAACATTCATTTTTGGGCTGATTTGCGCCCAGAAAGAATTGAACAACCTAGCAGCGGGGATACCTACAAACGTGCTCATTGGTCGTCGAAGAACAGGATCACCACCGTCCTTGGCCGCATCCAGGCTAATTCTGTGAAAGGACTCTCGGGATAAGATGCCAAAAGTAACCATGACAATCTGAAATGTTCATAGAGGGAGTGGCGCGTGGCTGCGACCATTCCAGATAAACATGGTCGCATCTAGCGTCCCAAACAAATGTGATAAATCCCCATGCCGGCGGCTTTTATAATGAAGAAACGAACAATACGGAGCAGTGAGGCAGTATCTCATATTATTTCGTTGGATTGTGTGCCATTCTTCGAAAGTCTAGTTCTTTGAGCAGTAAAAACCCATTGAGCTCAGCGGCGTAGCCAAACCTTTCCTGATCAGGTACGCTTGCTGCGTACTGCAGTCGCCTGTGCAAAACCACTGCTTGTCAGGTGCATGTAACCGCACTCTGATGCCGCCTGTCCAACCGCATCTGTCACATATTACAGTCACGATGGTGAATGAAGAGCTGCTCTTCCAAGACATGGATTTCTCTAGCGCAGCTAGTAACTTGCGCCTCAGGACGAGCCATGCCGCTCTGAAACGTGTGTTTTGCTCTGAAGAAAAGATAGAAAAACATGCAGAGCGTAGCAACACGTAGAATAAATTGTGTTCCTTAGATGGCCGAGTTATTCGTTCCTGGCCCAACGGATGTTCACTAAAGAACCAAAAGTTATACGTCTTCAAATGGGTTGAATTCGAAATTAAAAAATCCCCTCTTATAACCACCCCGCTGCCCTCCTGCAAGCCGCAGGCTGCGTAGACTTACCTAAGCCTAAAATTTCTGGACACTGATCTGAATCTGCGGCTTCCACCCGGACACAACGACGTGAACCAACATTTATATGTCACCTGTCGCTTGGTGTAGCATTTATGAACCTTAAGTTCATTCTAATCTGTATGGCTCATAACTCTGAATGTACCATCTGGGGGTGCAACCAGACCATTGTCCACGCTCTTTCGGCATGCCCTGCATATAGTGCCAAAAGGCTGAATGCTGAAGGCTGACTGCTGAGTACTCTGCCTTGCGCTGGAGCCCCGTCATCCATGGTCCATGCACGAGATGAAGATTCTCAGGCAGTGGCTGCAACGATCGTCGGTGGAGAAAGCACCCCGGGCACTACACTGTTTCTTGAAAGTGTCAGGCGTGCAGGATAGGCTGTGCCTTTACCGCGCGCTTACTGACTTCGCTTAATGACATCACGGTCATTGTCTCTATCACCTTTATATCCCCTGTCTCTTTCGCCTTAGGAAAGTTCCCAGTCATTTTCCGGTTAATCTTCCTGCCCTTACGTATCCTTCTCCTCCTGCTGGCCATCCTCCGGGCTTCGGCTCCACGTGGTCATTTATCAGTCTATGGAACGCATTCGCTGTAGAATGAATTAACCGGGTGAATACTTTGTCTTCACACGGAACATTACTTTTACAATGATTTTGTTTATTTGGAAGCTGAAGGAAAGCAATATATGTGGATATGACTTGTTACTGGAGACGCTCGAAATATCCGCAAGCTTGGAACATAAAGTATCTAAAAAATTGATACAGTTAGCCATTACAATGCACCTGCAGTGCAGTATAAGTGATAGCTTTGCCTTTACGAATTGTTTTATGCATGTCAAATGAATAAGCGCTGATCTCTTAGTATTAAGGCTGCATGTGATGTTATGCGCCAAATGCGTCAGCAAGTCACGAAGTAATGGAAGCTTACGATCGACAGCCTGGTTTTCTTTAAATGAGGACTGGACTCAGAACCACGAAACTATTCGAATTTTCGCCTCCATCGAAATGCGGTCTATGGGGCCGGGACTGGAGCCCGAGACCACATACTTAGCTGCAGAACACCGTAAGCCATGGATCCACTTGGTTGGGTCGCTTCGTTTGTTTTGCACAAACTAGCCGCAACTAAATCCATCAAGAGACCGAGGTGCAGGCATTGCAACCTGAAGTAGTGTCGCCAGCAGCAGTTTTCTTTCGCCCAATACTTTCTACCAGATTAAAGCAGCAGTATATTACAGAGAAATATTACAGGGGACCATCAATGAAGGAAATCTTTGTGCCATGGTGTTCACTCTCATTTTCCAGGTTTCGGCTTCGTGCCTTTTTGGCCCCCTCCCACGACTCAATGAGGTAGATTGTTGTAGAATCACGAAACGTATAAAAACTAGTGGTGTAGAGTACCACTACTGGGAATGCTGCTATGTAAAGACAAAACTAAAACTAGCCGTTTGCAATTTTACAAAAAAACAACAACCACACCGAAAACGCATTTAGAGTACCAAGATTGGCTCGTGAAATCTTACAGGTGTTCACCCAGAGCACGTGAGCTTTATGGTATTCTAATGCGTTAAAGTACTTAGTAATGCGAAAGCCAAATGCTATTTAACAGTGAAGAAACCCGGCGTCGTCCTCGCTGGCAGCAAAAGCGGGCCACAAATCTCAGAGGACTTCAAAAAAAAATAATTAAATCCTCTTAAGAAGGTTTTGGGAACTGAACCCATCACGCGGCAAGCACACAACCAATACGCAACGAAGGGTTTTTTCGGAACATTGTAATCATTAAAATGAATATATATTGAATTGAAATGAACTATTTCAAAGCTTCTAGGAAACGCCACGAAAGACATGTTCGAAATATAGTACAACAGAGCACTAGACGGGAGGTAAGGCTGAGCACATCACCAAGAACAAGTACCACACCGCGTTGTTTTTGGCGAAAGAAGGTTAACCTGGTATATTCGTTGCCTTACGTCAGTATATTAATGAGTACTGTGTGATTAAAAAGGAAGGCAAAAAGAGTTAAAACAGACGAAGCATGAAAAATAAGAAGGAAGTAAAATAAAGAACAAAGGTAAGCTTTCCAAACAGGTAAGTTGTCTGAAGTGCCGTTTGTAATTTTATTAGCACGCGCTGATTTTCATTTTTTTTCTTCGCTATTTCACTTTTTTTTGGCACTGAGAGGTGACATTGCCGCCTGGTGGAAGTGGCAAGCAAAGGATACTTGATGGCCCCCGACGGGGTGCAAAACTTCTGATTTTCACTTGTTTGCGTGCCGTGACAAGAAACCTTCAAGGCGCAAACAATCTTCTGCGTTTTCTGCACTAGCTTTGGGCACTGGCATGGTTTCGGAGCTGCCGCAACTCTCAGCCGCCTGGCACGCATAGTTTCTTTTGTTACAATTCGGCGCCTCCCCGGGATCTCCACAAGGATCGTGCGGCGGCAAACTCTGCGATGTACAAGCGTGATTGGGAAGCCGAACGCCTTTGGCCGCGCAGCTGTTCAGCCAGAGAGAGTGAAAATGCGGAAAAGAGGTTGGGTTCGGGAGACGATGGGAAAAACGCATGACGGCTAGAGCAGCCGGAGCGTGACACCGCTCAGTAATGGTGTGCACTGCGACAGAAGCTTGCGCAGTGTTGAGCGTATATCAGCTTTCGACGAACGAGGAAACATTTTCCAGCCCTAATAGCCCACATAGGTGAACTTTCTGAGTACCTTGAGAGAGAAAGAAAGGTATATCTCGACAAACAAATACCTGAACGAGTCTTTTGGGTGGGCTCAATTAAAGATCAGTTTTTGAAAGACATCACATTAGCCCGTGGCTGCGTGTCCCTTCAGTAGTAGGAAATATCCTCTGCCGTAGTACTGAAGTCGCTGCACAGAACTAACCCTGACTGGGTGCAAATGGAGCGGGTCACCGAATACTAATGCCGATGGTGCTCCCCTCTCTTGAAAGGGGCACGTCGGTCAAGCTCCGGCCCTCGCTCTGACGCTTGAAGAATCCTCACTTGGCCCGAGCATTGAGCAGTGTGCTGGAATACAAAAAAAAAGAACAGGCAGTGGGAGGTTGAAGGAGCAGTCAAGAAAAAGGCGAAGAAATAAAAAATCGACAGGCAGTAGGAGGTTGAAGGAGGAGTCAAGAAAAAGGAGAAAAAATAAAAAATCGCTAGGAACGTATGGACGCTGAAGCAGAGGCTCTAGAAGCGAACGTTCTTGCGCAGGCGGCGAACGGAACAAAAAAAAGTAAAGAAGAAAGAACGCGCGTGTGGAGTAGAAGATTTAAAAACGGCTGCCAGAGAGAAATGAGAAGGAAAGGACGATTTCAAGGTCACATAAAAGAGATGAAATGATTTGAGGAGCGAAACACTCCAAAGGCACCAGATACAACCAAGATCCTTGTCATTGGTTGCTTACAAAACCTCAAATAAACTAAAGTCATGCGCATTGGAAATTTTAGCTGTGCAAGCTTACAACACTAAGAAAAAGAAAGCCTAGAAGCAATTTTTGCGCGTCCGTCGTTCTGAACAATTATGAAAGCAACCGTAGGAAGCTCGGGTGCAGAGAACTTGAAACCGGCATAGTTAGACAACAATGCATTCCATGAAGAAGTCTTCTCGTGAATCGACGCACCATTTTGGAAGCCTTCCATTCCGCCCAAGAGCAAAGCCATCAAACCAAAATCTTGTCCTAGTAACTAATTGAAAGCGAACAGTGAAAGACTGTTTCAAAAGCAATTCGATGCCATGGCGACTTTAAATTACACCTCTTGAACAACAACTTACCATCACGGTTCGCAGCTTAAATACGGAAACGTTTCAGTGAATAAACACGATGGCAAGGAACCTTTATTACTTCGCGGATATATTGAGCCCATTTTAAAAATCTCTGGCGTTAGAAACGGGACTCAGTATGCCATTGCAGTCGGGCGAGCAACATTGACAACTGTGCATTCAACACAGTGACTTAACGGCAACAGCAGCGGCGAATCACGCGAATTGCTTTCGTTTTGTGGAGTCTTTGTCATTTTGTACGAAGTACTACTTAAACAATGTATCCCAATGGCCTAAAGAAAGCGACTTCGCGCAATGCTTGCGGACTTTTTTAATGTTATGATTTCTAGCAAGAGGATGTGCCATTTGTAGCGAAGCAACTCAGGTGTCTTCAGAACCGGAACTGAACCTGCATTTAGCTCAAAACAGGAACCAAACTTACACAATATTTTACCTTGGGCCTGATAGGATTCTGACGAAGTGCTCTGAACCGGTTGAGCAGCCTGTTAAATACCATTGTTCGTGCCACAATGCACATTCTTCGTTATGTTCCCAACGTCAAAGCATGAAAGGTTAGTGCTGAGATTTCGCCACCGAGATCGATGCTTTAAGGAGCCTGCAGATGGTACCCAATTCATGCTAAAACAAAAAAGAAGGAAGACTGGCGACTAGGAAGAAAATTTTGCACTTCAATAATGTAGGAAGAACGGAGACAGCGTAAACAGACGAGGAGATTTATATATAAACGGACAGGCACTTAAACTACCCAAATATTATTGAGAGTAAAGAACGGCATTTATTCACAAGCTCTGGCTGTCGAAGTGAGAGGAACCAAGGCTTAACAAAAAAGCAATCAAGGGCAAGAACGCCGGAGCCAAGCGTGATCCTCAGGCTGCACCAAAAACATGGTCCTCATCCTCGCCTATCTTAATCAAGCGTAGCGAAAAGAAATTGTGGTGCGTGGCAAAATGAAAACAACCAAGCATGAGCTCGACTAAAAGTTTCACACCGTGAGCACTCCTAGAAACGTAGAAGCCAGTAGTCTTTTAAGATCGCCACGAGATGAGCTTTGCTGATGGTTTGAGGGCCTTTAACATCCCTGTAGTTAGTGGGCAGTACTTCTTTCAAGCTCGTTCCCAAAGCTGTCATTATCCGACCGCGCGGATGTAGGAACGCGTACAGCTTACAAGGACACTGAGGATAAAGTTTAAATAGCTTGTATCTGCAAAATAATGTGTTCTAATTAGCAACACAGTAATTCACAGAAAAGGCAACTTTATAAAATTAAAAGGGCGGAAAATTAAAACGAGGTATAGCCCGTGACGCCCGTTTTGCGCAAACGAATGGTGTGCGTCGAGAGGGCTTTCCGCACTTCAGTCGTTAAAGGTAGGATACAATTACGTTCACTTAGAAAGAAGAGATTTTCTCGAGTAGGTTAAGAAATTGTCACCAATTATTAAGCCGCTGTTTGTCGGCCGATGAACATAAAAAAAAAATCATTGAATTAGCTTTTACAAATACGGAAAATTGGGTTGAGCTATTATCGTGTCCCTTCTAAAGGCTATTAAAACCTGAAGGAGTCAAGGCGATATATTTTCATTCCAAATGCCGCCATTCAAATGATCATTCAGGCAGCTTTACTCAAAGAACAAATCCCGCAAAAAGTTCCGGTTTCCTACTTCATATACTACATAGCACTCCATATTGTCTATGGAGTACAGGGGGGTACATAATAATTTTCAGTGGCGAGGAAACAGATTCCGCGCAGTCGCCCTGCCAAGAATCACTGGCACGCTGAACTGCCAGTCTCTCGCGCTGCGTTTCGGTATCGTTGTCTTCACTTCCATTCGGGCGACGCGAACAGATCAGCTTCTCTGCCCACTGCATTAGAGTAGCACGCCATCACCGCAGCGAAACACCCCATGTGTATCCTTTCGCATTCATAGGTAGTAGGCAGTCTTAAGTTCTCCCCGTAATTATTTTCTTTTTATTTTTATTACTCAACCATCTCCGCAGCCTCTCACGCTACATCATTAACCGGTAGTGGTGGAGGTGGTGGGGGGGGGGGGGGGTGCTGCGAATGTGCAAATGGGATTAGCGTTATAATTGACTGCCAGCAATTGCTCCGCCTGAGTCACAGATTTGAAACAATGTGTCTCTACTGCTGTCCCATAAGGTCAGTGTCCTCTAAAAAATTTAAGAGTGATTGTCACATTGATCGCGGCTCGATTCGGGAGCCCTCAGGGTACACGTTGTGAGAGTAGTCCTCCAAGGGAATGTTCAATCGCGTAACGTTCAATCTCCTCTCACACCATGTGTCGACATCGCCGCCTGCTTCAAATTTCATCCGTTGTACCGGCGCCAGAAACGTTTGTTAAGGTCAGGGAAGTTCCGCGGCAGATCAAAAAGCCAGACTGATACTGATTGCTCAAAAACTGTTCAGTACAGTTGGTAGTTTTTTGATCGATTTTGAGGCTACCAGTTTTAGCATTATACAGTTGTGAGGCACAGGAATCAAATCCTTTTGAAAAATTGAAAAAGACTGCTTCAACATACGAAGATAAGTGCAGTGAATGATGAAGGGTGGTTCTTAAATCAAATAGTCGACTTTGGCATGAAAGATGTTTGTCAAAACGCGTGCCGATTAATCAGGAGCGCAATTTTCACTTAGATATAATATAGTATGAGTTACAGTATATGTACTAGTAATCTGCAGCTAATTCAGGTTAGTGAGATGGATCTGCTGCTGCCTGGAAGTGTAATCATACCGAATTTAAATATAGGTAAAATAAACGCAGTCTTCGAGTTAACCGGTACGCATGCTATGTTGATGAAGCGCGGAAATATTAAGAAACCCAGGGGGATCAATACTGATTCATTAGCTTTAGAAATTTGGCTCCGATGCCGTCGCGACCGGGGAATATTTTGAGCGGGAGCGGTTGTATTGCGCGAGACACAGCGCATGCTGTAATTACGATGGGTCTTCGAGGAAAGGCGATACAATTTTGTGAAAGCTTAAGTGAATTATCAGGGAGCAGTTCATGAGTAAATTCAGTAGCTAAGTCACTGTCGAACTCATCATCACACTCGGAAATTGGGAACGCACTAGCGTCTATCCTCCCCAACTGTTGACATCGAATGATTATTTTTTGGATTTACGACGTTCTGGAATATTTTAAAATCTCTTTTTAGCGTGTTAGAAAGCGTGAAATTAAATCACTGGTATTTTTGCATCAATATAACTTTAGTGTCAATCCAGATATGATTACAAGTTCTGCCAGTTAATCTGGGTGTTCGTTCGTGATTCTTTCTTGTACACTCTTTTCTAATTGAATCAGCTCTTCACTTCTGATGTGAGCCACGGAGGGTCCGTTCGTAATTTTATTTAAATTTGGCGCAGATGAATCCTCTATCTCCGTCCACTTATCGCTAAATATGCTCCAGTCTTGAGTTGCACGATTCCCGAGAAATCGTGCCTATGTTAGCACGCGCATAATTCAGAATGGTTATGTGCGTGCCCCATGATTATGCAGGTGCCCCGTTGCCCATAAAATCCCGTGTCGGGGTTGTTGGCCCCTGAATCGGTGTTGCGAGCGAAAAGTCACGGGCATGGCTTTAGCAGGTGGTCCTCAGAAAGCAGCCTAGGAGGCAAGTTGACCACCTAGTCCCGTGATATTGCGGCGTCATCACAATCTGCCTGCCGACGCCGGTGGCAGTTATATTGTTTATTGGTCGATCAGGAAGGGCAACCTAGGCCGCACAAGGCTCACCGCTGGGAGTACCTGCCCTCGCAGGGCAGTGGCGCATTGCTTAAACTACGTACCACTGCACCAGGAAAGGTACGAGGACTGCAAGGGATCTATGAATGCAAATTAGGGAATGCCCTAGGGCAGATATGGGAATTGACGCATTACGCTGTCGCATTACTCTCAAGGCGGAGCTTGAGTGTCCCGTTCATTTTCACATTCGTTTTTATTTTGTTGGCGTATGAAAGCCAGAACAACTATTATACTACTTTACGGTCGCTGATTGCTTCTAGATCGTGCGTTTTTGCAATATCAAGGTTGTTTGTCACTAGATCATAAATGTGATATATTCAAGAACTTTTTGCGAGAGATCATAATAACTAAGTGAGTCAGCAGAACGAAGATGCTCGGCCCGGTTAATATGTGCGCTTCCGGGTGATGACTTCTAGTCAGTGCATGGTAGCTAAATCGCCGCACTTTATTGAGAGGCAATATGAAAACTTGTTCTTAACTGCCTCTTCTGCTTCAAGTACTTAGTCAATAAACACAGGCAATCGGGAGGCGGGTAGTAGACACCTATACTCCATCTATGTGGTAAGAAGCCTCCAAGTCACCGTCGCCGAAGCAGGAGTAGGGGAAAACCCACAGCCATCTCAACCCAAGTGAAATTGGCCGACGGCCGACCATCGGTAAGCAATTGGACAGTGCTCGGCAGCCGGTATCCTCGGCCAACCAATGGCGGCCCCTAGTCGGGCCGTGGTTGGCTGCCAATTCGGCTGGTTAATAGTTGGCCAAAACGTTCAGCCAACTACCGGCAAATGATAGGGAATTAGTCGGCACCCAACGCTCGGGCAACCACACGGGGACCATCGTAGGGCCACGGTTGGCTACCCACTGGCTTGGCCGGTGATATATATACCAGATGCACGCGCAGTAGGCGCGTGGAAATTGCGGACAAAACGCTCGATCGACGTACGTTTCATATTATCCCAATATTTGTTTTACGAATACACTGCGCGCATGACTGCATGCATGTTGAGCCTAATTTATCAATCGATGAAATGTAATGTGTAAGCAATATGAAGGTGCAATGCTGTGGCATCAATTTCATTTTAATACTGAGCATTTAAATAATTGTCGGACGAGTGCAGTTTCATCGAGAGATAAAAGGAAAGTCCCATAATTCTGACATCAAACGAAACCGAAACTCAAAAAGTTTCGGTTTCGTTGTTTTATTAAAACTGGCAAGCAATTGTTTTTTTTATCTAGACGTAGTGAAGCAATGTAAATTTTAACTTGCATAACTTAAAACAAATGAATAAAATAAACATTTATTTTATTGTTTGTTCCTCGCGAACATATTTTTGACAGAACATCTACGAAAGCGCGGTGTCTGTCACAACGACTGAATCTGCGACGCGATGCTCTTCCCGCGCTTTTCAGTCTCATGCTCTCGTAGCAGCGGCGTAGCTGGCATAGTGCTTTGTTTGGATTTGAAGCATTGGTTGTAGCTCCAGTGCCGTGTCTTGGCTTTTCACCATGACAACACCACCTGATCTAAACGTTGGAAGGTAAGACCTCATCATGGAGCGGTTCTTGAGGGCGAAACGTCGCCGAGAGCTTTATCTGGCGAAGGCGGGCAGCGTGCGGTGTTTGCAGCAAGTCGCAGAAGACGCATAGGCGGCAGCATGCTCTGAGACATAAGATTTGCACCGCTCGGGGACAGCTTAGGGCAAGCATATGCAGCAGTGAATACTTTTGAATCCTCTGTCGTGGTAGCTGAGGCACAGCGTTCAAGTGGAGATCAAGCTAAGTCAGATGTAAGTGACTTGCACGGCCAAAACGCTGGTCCTGTGGTTACTGATGAACATGACTTGGTTGATGTTCCCGACAATGCCGAGTGTCCAAAGGGGATAAGGAGTCAGTTGAGGGCTTGGGCTGTGAAGCATCATATCAGGAGAGCGGTAGTTAATTCACTGCTTGACATTCTTAGGCCGCACTTCACTGATCTTCCTAAGACACAGTACGCTCTAGTGTCCACTCGACGAAGCGTGCCACTTGAACAACTCGGCAGTGGTGAGTGCGTCCATTTTGGCCTTCAGAGAGGCTTATTGCGTGCATTAGACATGTGGCATTCGGCTCCAAGTAATCGAGCCGGAAATTCTTCACCACACTGGTGAAGAATTGTCATGCTGTGCTAAACATGCTGGTCATTTTATAAGCCATATATTCTTCAGCACAATACATTTGACCCAGGTGGTGGAAATTCCTGGAGCCCTCCACTAAGGTGTCCCTCATAGTCCATGTGTTGCTTCTCGGACATTAAACCCCTCAATGTTTTCCCAGGAAAAAAAATTTAAGTGCTTCGAGATTCTATTCTATTTAGTCTACTTCGTCATTTAAGGGTAAATATGCATGTTGGCGGCAGGGTAGCTGTTTTATTGTTGGCTTAGATTGCCTCATTAAGGCAACTTGTTAAAACAATTGCTACTGTATACTCCATCAGGTTTCATGCAATTGTAAAAATAATGAGTTTCTAAAACTGCTTGCAGTTGTTTAGTGCTATTTACAATGGTACATACAATTCCAAATTTTTCAGTATATAAGGCTCTGATTTTAGCTAAAACATTTATAATACTGTTGTGAAGACATTGAAGACTGCCCACAAATATATCATAATGGATGCTATGTACAAAGGACAGAAATTCTAGTTTATTACATTTTGCCCTCATTGCCGCATGTTATTTCGGGTTCAAAGTGAATATTGCAATGGTTATGGAATATAGGGCTGGTTACTGTTATATCCGAGTCTGGACTACAAAGCACTGGATTATTTGATTGGAATATCACTGCTGAGCTGGTTTGAGCCTTTCTGAAGTGGTGGCATTTGTTTTTGCTCTTTTCTTTTATCGTAGCCTGCCTGAGAGCACACTACCCTGAACAAGCGACCCTGAAGAATAGCAGCGCTGTTATAAAGCGCTGGCTGATTGGCGCGCAGGATCGGGAAGGTGGCCGCAGCCAGAGGCGCCAGCCGATTCGAGCAAGGGAGGCAGTGGGCACAGAAGAATAAGACTTCACTTCACTTCACTTTAAAGACCCCTTTCAGGGGGTATTACATAAGGCGTGGGTTAATATATTCAACAATCATAAAGATGCGGCAATCATAAACAATCATATTCAACAATTATTGCAGTATGATACAAATGTTTACAGCGGATAAGAATGAAGGTGAGCACGTGATGGCGGCAACATCGGCGAGGAGGGCATTCCAGTCAACAATGGTGCGGGGAAAAAAGACCTGAAAAAGTTTCAGTGCGCGATAGAGGCCGGGCGATCTGAAACGGGTGTGCAGTGCATTGAGATATGCGGGTCGGATGAGAAATGTAAGGTGTTTGATTCAGAGTGCTATGGAAAAACTTGTGGAGCAAATTACAAGCAGGCGACGCGACGGCGAGCTTCAAGGGTTTCGAGACCGGAATTATTCTTTAGAGATGAAACGCTGATTGTATATGAATAAGCAGAATGAACGAAGCGAATGGCGCGGTTTTGAACTAATTCGAGTGCATTTGTTAGGTATATTTGGTGTGGATTCCAGATCGGACTGGCGTACTCGAGTTTAGGTCTAATAAGGGTTTTGTAAGCTAGAAGTTTCACGTGCTGCGGTGCATGAAGAAGATAATGGTTTAGGAATCCTAGAGATCTATTGGCAGATGATATGATTGTGGTAATGTGTATTCGCCAAGAAAGATCGGTACAGAGTGTTACACCGAGGTACTTGAATGATTGGACGCTTTCTATAGATGAGTTGGCAACTGTATAGGAAAAAATAAGCGGGTTGCGTTGACGCTGAAATGAGACGAGTTTGTATTTTTTAGCGTTTAGTGTTATTAGTCAGAGGTCACACGATTCATGGATGCGGTTGAGGTCATTTTGAAGAGCCACTTGTTCAGAAATGTTAGTAACGGTACAATAAATTACACAGTCAGCAAATTTTACACGATACCTGTGGCGCCAGATCGTTAATACATATTAGGAATAAAAGCGGGCCGAACACAGATCCCTGCGGAACACCGGATGTTATGGGGAGAGTGCCTGAATTGTGATTGTTAATAGAAACAAGCTGAGAACGGTTAGCTAGGAATTCTTTAATTCAGTCTAGAATATTAGGGTGCAAATTTAAAAACGCTAGTTTCAGTGATAGGCATTGGTGTGGTACCTTGTCAAAAGCCTTCGCGGAATCTAAAAATAATGCATTGGTCTGTATGTTACGGTCGAGGTTAGCATGCAGGTCGAAAGTGAAGATTGCCAGTTGGGTCTCGCAGGAAAGTCCCCTACGAAACCCGTGCTGAGCCGGATGAAGAAAATTGTTAGAATATAGGATGTTTACGACATGGGAATAGATATATGACATATATATGTTCCATGATTTTGCAAGGAGATGGGGCGATAATTCAGTGGAGAGTCCTTTACACCTGATTTGTGGACAGGAATGGCCCTCCGCACCTTCCAGTCATCCGGTAGCATTCCTGTTGAAAGTGGTTGCGAATACAATAATAAAAGATATATGGCTGAAATGTGTTTGGTGTTTTTCAGTATTTTGTAAGATTGCACAGTACGCGTGCGTTTACAGCAAGTGAAACTGCTTGTATACTGATGTCTACATAAAGGAACCTATTAATAATTGCTGCAAGTTCGTCTTCATTGTTTGTGTCTCCTCAAGATGTCTGTACATACAGGTCGGATTCCTCATGGCCAAAATTTAGTTTTCAAACGTCATATATAGATAAGGTAACCGCAATTTGTCATTGATTCACAGTCTAGCAGGGCACTGGCTGGAGACGGCAAGGTCGGCATACGGCCTCGGCCCTATGTTGGCAGCCAATGGTCGGCCGGTGTGAGGCCAATAACCAATCCCGACCTCGGCCCAACCTAGTTTGCCAAGCTAGGGCCAAGGTCGGCCAGGCCGGCTGCCGACTTTGGCCCAACATAGGGCCGAGGTCGTTTTTTCAGTTGGGAAACGACGTAGGCTGAGGAAAATTATCATGTGTGGAGCCTGCTCGGGTTAGAAAACAGTTATAATCACCGCATTTAAAAGCCCTGCAAGACGAAAACAGGCTGATGCACTCGATAAGTGTAAAGGTCGACATCGATTTGTACAGCAATGCACACTTGAAAGCGGAGATTAACGCCCACGGGATTCTGCACCTATTTTAGCAAGACAAATGTTCAGCTTACTTTGAGAAATGAATACCTCAAGTTCAGTATCTGCCGCTAGTGGACGCAATATCAAGAGAGTGATATCATGTTTGTGTATTTGTAGGGTCCGGAGGCCGTATCTTGAGCTGTCGGCCGCGCTGTCTTTGGTAACGCCGTACGTTGACTGACGGCAAGATCACGTTGGTGATGCCAGATAGGATGATGACCAGGCAGAACTTCCGGCAGCAAGCAGCAGCAGGACGCTAGATCGGTACGATACAAGCCAGATCAATCTAGAAAAAACCAAGGGCAGAAAAATAGTATAATTTTAGCATACACCTGTGGTTCCGGCACGTTTGAGGTAATTAGGCTCTGCACATACAGGGCGGTTAGTTTGTCTAGCGCAATGTCTCCACCATTTCATGCGTTTACATGAACGGAAATTCTAGCGCATATCTCTGTTCACCTGGCTGCTTTATTTTTTAAGCAAACAGAAACACTTTGCAGGCGTTTAGAAATTGGTCATCTTTATGTTTTATTTAACGCGGCGGCTTCACGCTAAAGGTGAACTGTTTACGCATCTTGAGTGAAAATTTATTTATGCCGCTAATACAAACCTCTTCTAAGTGGGAGACCCACTGCTCTAGCGAAGGAGACATTTGAAATATGTGTGTACATACAAAACTCTGAAGCTTGTCTTCCCATAATGTTCCGCAAGTGGGTAACGTACGCTTAGACCATTGGTTTTTCTCTCATAGCTACTGGTTTCCGCAAATTTCCATGCAAACCCTCTTCAGTTCATCTTCTCTGAAAGTTAAAGAGTTTTCCAGATTTTCTAACGCTGCTATTTCTAACTTTTTCTTCATACGCATATTTGTATTTATTGATACCAATGGAACTGAGAAGAACATACCTAGCAATTCCTGACAGAAGCATATTTGAGCGGGAGACCTCTTATGAACGCAATATTTTCATATAATGTAAGATTTCACTATAATAATCAATATATCTGCAGATCACCCGACGTCAGTCTGGAATTTTCTTTTCCATTAACTTTTTTCGTATCGCCAAAAGCGTTCCCCATTGGTTTTCTATGGGAGCCACAACTCTTCGATGCGATCGATGGAAACACTTTGAAAAGAAAGTTTTTGCGACATATCAGAAAAATGGGCATTTATCATTATTATTTACATCAAAGTACCTCACACTTATGTAACTTTCACAGTTTTTGTCCAAAATTGGTGGACATAACCTTCGTCGATAACCGTACCATCAAAGCATCTCAGTCTCCAAAATAAGTATCGCTTGTTGGCTGCTTCGAGAAAAGTATCCGTTAGGCGGGAATCGCGCACTTTTGTTTTCGTAGTGTCGAATTCCCGACATAGAATATAAATTATCCACAGTGAACGTCTTAGGTAAACCGAAACGTTTTAAAACACCGGTTTCGTATGAGGAACGACGCACTTTGCATAATTACTTCCAGCTCTTGTAATTTCCTGTGCTTTTCGAAGTTAGCAGTACATTGAAATGGATGAAGTTGAAAAATCTCGCACAAAACGAAATTTTCTCCTTTGTTTTTCACATCAACAAAATATCGAAAATAAAACAAAGCATTAGCAGGGCTGATAAAAAAGCCCATGAATGCCAAAATTTATTTTAGGGTCGACATTGTTTGAAGCTTTGGAACCGACTGAATCGGCCCAGAATGCCGCTGCGAAGACGAGCCTGGAACAGACCACGTACACAAACCAAGCCAGAAAATATTCTGCTTCGACACCCTCTTTGTATATGGAGAAAGAAGCGGAATGAAGAATAGGGGAAGAGTAGAGCTTTCACGGCCGTTTTCTTAAAGTGAAAAAGGGTTGTAGCTTGTTGATATGTTTTGCAATGCAATTCCCCAGCCATTATTTTTGAAAAATGCAGTACTATTGAAATTTTCAACCCTTTAACCAGACAAATGATTTTACAACAGTCACCGCGTCTTAGAAATAAGGTTTGTTTACCTAATCCTTAATGGTTGTCAAAGTATTGAGTCGAGCAGACACAGGCAGATGCCTTCAAAAATATGTACTCTTGAACGTTAATGGTCTAAGCGAAAAAGAAACGGCTAAATATATTCACGTGAACTGTTCAGCGCAAACGTCGTGGGATGAAAGAGTCACCTAATACTTTCTTAAGTCCTCAACAGAATTCTGCACAAAATGTCACCACCTAAGCTAAGAAAAAGTCGCAGCGTTACTGTGAATAAAATGCTCAAGCCGTTTACATTTGTGGGTGCCAGGCGTCTTCCGTGATGTTATATATGCATTTTGGGGCTCTATTCCGTTACGTTCAATACCAAATATCGCTCTTGAAAAAATTTTGCAAATACGAGCTGCGTGTATTAAAGTAATAAGTTAGAGAACGGTTTAACGTACGCCAATTCGCTCTGGAAAATTTCAAAACAAATATCATTCGCGCATTCAGGTAGCCTAGTGATCTTAAAAGGAGCCTGCCAAGTGGTAGCTTATGTGGAGTGGCCTGAATACGAGCGTCTCACATTGAAAAACTGATAAAGTTGGTGAAAAGCTTATCAAGAAAGGCTGACGAAGTCACCTTTTTGAGAAACAGCTTTATGGGTTTGCCTAGAGCATTATATTCAGTGGCTACGACATGCATGCATAATTCATTCAGTATCTTCGGAACGTCACCTACAAAGCCTGAATCTTAATGCAACTCAAGATATACCGATCCATCTCCCCCTTTGCGATGCAGCAACGTCGTGTCCCATAGGAGTTGGAGTGGTGTTTACAAAGGCATATTCCCGTCTAAATGCGATGAAACAACCTCCAGCATTCGCTCACTGGAGGAGCGAAGAACAGATCGTGCATCTACTTTGCAGTTGCTCCTGAGTTGACAAACAGCGTTTGTCTCTAGAGCCCGCCCTCTCTTGCTTAGACTCCCATCTCCTAGCGGAGGCCATGATTCTGTGAGCATGGCCTCTGGCATCGCCAGCTATGGCGGCTAAGAAGACGCTCCTGAAATACTCAAAGCACTCAGTCTTGACGTTCAGAATGTAAGCAGGCTGTATCGGTGCTTGGTTTTGATAGACAAACAACAAATTAGACTGGACTTTGAGTTTATTTTTTTTCAGCCCCGTTACGCTGAGCTCCATTTTTGGGGTATCCATTAGAAAATAGCCTGAATCACCTTGTCCTTTTTCATTTCCTGTCTCTCGTTGACGACGCTATAATCTAGAAAATAATGTCTACATTTTCATGGGTGCCTCCAACAGGCGTAACAAATTCCGTGACTTTCACGGTAGAGAGGCATGAACTACACTCAATGTGCCACCCGCAGGAGAGCGTCTAGCCCAAATATTTCGTTTAGTAAAGCAGAGTTGAGTTGGGTTGCGAGAAAAATTTGAAAGAGACATTTAATTTGTGGATTGCCCATAATGGCGTCAATGAAAATTTGTTATGAACGTAATCTAGAAAATGCAACGCCTTGTTTTTCTGGAGAGTGAAAAAAAAATTCAATGGGGCACTTTGTTGACCTAAAGTGCGGTGAGGCGAAAGCCTTAAACGCGGTGTTAGTACTTGTGTCACTTATGTGCGGTTAAGATGTTAAGCTTCGCCTCTAAGAGTGGAACGCGACAGCGACTTGCAACGCTACCAGGGAGTCCACAGAACGCCATCGCCCGTTCGACTCTACGCCTTGCTTGTCGGTAATTTGGTTTTTCAGGAAAGGAAATGTATCTGTCTCGCACATCTCGATGGACACTTGAACCTCGCCGTAACGGGAAGGGAGGAAGATGGATGGGAACGAAGACACCGTATTCACTAGACGCGCCTTTGTTCATTCCAAACCATCGAGCTGGCATGGTGCAGTGGTTAGCGTGCTCGTACCACACTGCTGAGCCCCCGGTTCGATTCCCTAACTCGAGCAATTTTCTACTCGGTTTTATTTATTGATATGATCTGCCTAGAAAGGTTAATTAGGCTAATCTAGTTAATTAACTACCTAACTAAACTCAGTCCCACTTACTTGGAGCATCACTATACCACCCCTTTAAATGGTTGCATGGTTACTAGCCAAAGTACAATTGGCCCTTTTGAAACTCGCGCACTGCGACATTACGACCATTTCAACCAAAAAAATAGCGAGGGTGGTTGTCCTTTACAAAGGCGGCACGGTGAACGATCTTGGAAATTACAGGCCAATTTCAGTACTTCCTCTGTTTTCAAAAATCTTTGATAAGGTTATTAATTCTCGGATTACTAGCCATCTACACAAACACAACTTGATATGTAGCAGTCAATATGGGTTTCAGAAACATAAGTCAACCGAATCTGCCTTACTCAGTATAAAAGAAACACTTATTCAGAACATAGAAACTCCTATCTATACCCTGGGCATATTCTTAGACTTTAGCAAAGCGTTCGACTCCATTAAACATGACATACATATTAGAAAACTTCCGTTTTATGGAATACGAGGTATTTCCCTTACACTACTAGAAAGTTATCTCTCAAATCGTTCCCAATATGTCGTTGCCAACAACGTTAAATCTGAACTTAGAAACATAATATATGGTGTACCGCAAGGCTCCATACTGGGTCCTATGTTATTCCTTCTCTATATTAACGACATTGTATCAATACCAGGCACGCCAGAAATCATTCTCTATGCAGACGACACCAGCGTTTTGTTTTCTACACCTAACTTATGAACTGCAGTTGCTACTATAAATATATGGCTGACGAATTTGTCACAGTGGCTTGCAGCCAACCAACTAGCACTCAATGTTAATAAAACCAAATATATTGTATCCTCTTCTAGCAACAGACCAATTCACCTCGCTAATCCGAGAATTTTCCAGTCTCGACCTTTAGAGCGCGTTACGCAAGTAAAATTTTTAGGCGTACAATTCCACGAAAATCTCCGCTGGACACCACATATTCAGCGCATTAAGCGTACCATAGCATAATGTATTGGAATGCTCAACAGGCTTCGCCCATTTCTACCGCTCCCGCTAAGGCGCCAGCTTTATTTCAGCGCAGTTCATTCAATGTTGCGCTATTGTTTGCTTATCTGGGGAGTCACAGGAAAAGAAAATCTTGAAAGCCTTTTTTTATTGCAAAAGAAATCTATTCGCTTTATCGAAAATTTACCAAGATATGACTCCACATCTTCCTACTTCAGCAAAAACCAAATACTACCTATACAAACAATATATTATGAGTGACTGTCCCAGGTGGCATTCTTGGAACTCGTAGCCAATCGTCAACAATTTTTTTCTAAATACACGACTGATCAAACACGATATGAGTTCAGGCACACCAAAATACAGAAACCAAGAAACAGAACAAACTATAGTAGGCAGTCTTTAAACTGCCAAATCCCAAACCTTTTGATCTCCCATCCCGACTTAATTGATATCATGGAGAAATCTTCCTCTCTCTTTGCTTTTCGTAAGCGGGCGAAAATTTATTTTCAGGAAAATGCACTATAATTTTTTTTTCTGCTTACATCTTTCTATTGATCGCACATTTGTTTTATTGTACACAGTTAGTTTCTATATATATGTGGGATCTGTATCTGCTCTTGCACTGCTCTGTTTTGTGTGTTTTTTTTCTTCTTTCTTTTGTTTTTCTAGGTATACTATTAGTTTCCATACATATTTTTGATCTATGCTCTTGCACTGTCCTTTCCTGTAATTTTTTTAGACGTGTTTTCTGCTTAATAAGAATGTAATGAATGTTTCTATTAGGAAGTTGTGTTGCACGAACATTTGCACTGTGATCATTATATTGTTTATGTATGTGCATGTATGTGCCCCTTGCTGTTGTGTTCGAGTGGTGCTTAGGGCCCAGTCAGGCGGATTGATTTTCGCCTTTTGCCCTCTGCACCAAGGCACTGTGTTGTCTAAATTTTCTTGAATAAAAAAAAATTGACAAGCGTTAAATTTCTGTCGGCAACTCCTGCTTACAACGATGAGGCATTAAAAACTTCGGCCTTAAAAATTAGAAGGTGCACATAAGCTCCACTTTAAGAGTATAGCGCGATAGCTTTAGTGGGTTACCGCCCATATATGCGGAATTGATCATTCTCAACTTTACATTCATACATCCCTGGCAGTCCTCATAACACTCCTGATGTAACTCTTCAACGTTTTTCAACCTATCCAGAGGTTACAGTGACATCTCACATAGGGAAAGGTGGCATATAGACTACATATATGACGCGCGGTATGTTTAGATAAATATGTGAACAAATCTTCTCAATGCACCAATTGGTATGAATTATTCCAGAGGGCCCGTTTCAAAACATGTTTCCTGTGATGGCAGCTGATGTTAGATCGCTCCTCTTTTTATCTTTCTGAAAATATTTTACAAGGAAGTCTTAGGCTTCAGTTCCCGATTTATCTTAACCCAGTGCACACTGCGTCATTTACCGGAATGTTTGTCCTCTGAGAGCAGGTCCAATTTTTTTGCTATCATGCGAAATTGCAGTGTAAAATAAAAGGAGAGAACATTTAAGAAACACACTCAACATTACAAGCGCTGAACTACCAACCCAATTCTCTGTAATGACCCAGTAGCCCACACGAATACAATAATTCGTTAGTCTCCCTGCTAATATAGAAAACGCGCTCAAAGAGCTGTTACAGCAGAATTCTACGTAAAGCATTCAGGTGCTCCACATTTATCTGCTTGAAGACTCTGGTGGAGTAAATTTGCTAATAAGATGATTCAAGCAGGAAATATAATTCAGCAATAAGAGCTAACGAGATTGCGTCTCCTAACTAAAAACGTTAAAGACTTAAGTTTCGTACCACAAAGAATTTCATCCGGCAGAGTCCAGATAGACTACCACCCTTCGAAGGAAGCACTGTTTACAAGGATATTATCTATTATTTCAGATTTCAGCGCACGCGAAGAGAAAAGTATATTTTAAGCACAGGTACCTTTTTTAAGAAGCTCTGCTGAATTAAAGAGAAAAAGACTTGAGAACGCCTTCGAGCAAAGTTGCCACAACAAAAAAAAATACAGTTATTTAAAAATGTCACCACCGAGAGCAACATTCGTATACTAGGTCCTTCACCCTGGGAGCACGAAAGCAGTTGCATTGCATCTGCTCTGTGGAGCATGATATTAGCCCGAAGGCAAGAAGTTTCATCCTAAACTTAGCTCAAGAATAGTTTTTTTTTTTTTTCCAACCGCTGCGATTCGTCAAAGGCAAAAAGAAAATAAGTGCAGATACCTCTTCTCCCGGCTGCTTCTTGCTAGTTCACCACGACAAGAGTTCCTATAAGGTAAGACATGGTGCCAGCGACGAGTCAAGCCGCCACTTGTCAGTAGAAGCCAGGGGCGGAAGTTTTGGCATGGCTTACGGCTGCCTCTTCTATTATCCTGCATAGTGCTTCTTGTGACTTCGAGCGCAGCCTGACAATAACACCGCGGGAATAGATACGGCATCTTGTTGGAAGCAATGTATGCTTAAAGAAAAAAAAGCGAAATACTGTATGGGGAAATGGTGCAGAGCAAGTCCACCGAGCACAAGCGCCTTCGCTAGGCAATATCTCCTCCGGTTTCAGTCCCGCTATAATAACAGACGCCTGGTATGACGCCGCGCAAGGAGGCAGGAATAAGATAACCCGAGTTGAATTTAGAGAAGCTGTCTCCCACTCATGAGATGCAGCAAGCCATGAATCAGGGTGCCGTATACATATCGCAGTTTTATTAAGGCAAGAGCAGATAGGCCCGCGGTTCCTATTGGCATTCCACCCTAGTCTCGCCTGCTTGAACACATACGCCGCACTGCGCATCATTCGGAAGAGAGTTGCAGAGCGAATAACTTAGTCCACCGACGCCGGTGGAATAAGTTCAAACTTAAACCGAAAGACCTCGTTGCAGTAGCTTGCTACTTGTATAGTAAAGATTTAATATCTGATCTCCCCAATTTTGGCGCAGTTTACTTCTTTTTCTGGAACTAAGTATACAACCTTACGCCTCGAAACAAAATTTTTGTCACTATTACGGCCAAAACAGCGCCCTGAATAATGATCAGCTGGAATCAAACGTTCTTCTGTTTCCGGTCCGCATAACGTCGAGCCATTAAAAACGCAGGGTGGAAGAGCCTCGCTTTGCAAGGAAGGCGACAAAACGGTTTTTTGTGCATTTTTATAAAAGCGCGAAAAAGGAAAGTTTCTACATTGAGTTTTCAGTTCGTTCTGCCAATCTTTGACGAATCGGGTTTATTGTACACGTACTGTATACGTACTTTCAGTTCCGTCATAGCTGTCCATTATTAAAAGCATACAAATACGCAATGGCACTTTTGAACAGAAGAACAAAAGAGCTACTGCTGGGGCTAGTTGGAAATACATGCTTCAAGGAATTGGTGAGCGCTAAAAAACACGGGAAAGGGACTAACACACAGGACGAAGCGCTTCGTCCTGTGTGTTAGTCCCTTTTCCGTGTTTGTTAGCGCTCACCAATTCCTTGAAGCATGAACACAAGGAATACTGCAATAACCTGCACCCGCGTATGCGTTACCACTGCTCTTGAACTTTGCAAGCAATTCCTTCATCTATTAGCTCACGTTTAGCAAGCGGCGGATCCGTCGATGGTCCTTGCACTGCCAGTAGGGCAGCTAGTTCGAATTCTTCCCTATTTTAGTTCCAATACACTTGAACATATGCCGCATTCTTCTGGAGAGGAAGTTCAGTCTGACCACGACACCTACGTTTTCCCGCAGGAAAACATGGAATGTCAAGATTACCAAACAGCTCCGGGCAATTTGGACATGCAGGGGAGCCTTTCTTTCTTTCTTTCTTTCTTTCTTTCTTTCTTTCTTTCTTTCTTTCTTTCTTTCTTTCTTTCTTTCTTTCTTTCTTTCTTTCTTTCTTTCTTTCTTTCTTTCTTTCTTCCTTCCTTCCTTCCTTCCTTCCTTCCTTTCTTTCTTTCTTTCTTTCTTCCTTCCTTTCTTTCTTTCTTTCTTTCTTTCTTTCCTTCTTTTTTGCCTTCTTACTTTCTTTCTTTCTTCCTTCCTTTCTTTCTTTATTTCTTTCTTTCTCTCTTTCTTTCTTTCTTTCTTTCTTACTTTCTTTCTTCTTTTCTTTCTTTCTTTCTTTCTTCCTTTCTTTCTTTCTTCCTTTCTTTCTTCTTTTCTTTCTTTCTTTCTTTCTTTCTTTCCTTCTTTCTTTCTTTCGTTCCTTCTTTCTTACTTTCTTTCTTTCTTTCTCTCTTTCTTCCTTTCTTTCTTTTTTATTTGAGACAATTTACTAAAATTGGCTCAGGAGGCAATAGCAAAAGGCCTGGATGGGGCCTGACTAGGCTATGCCCCTCTGACAGCACAGGCAGCACAAGTGTACAGGCGCGGCAATAAGTAAACGGAGCACGCTATTGCGTTCGAAGTGCAATCACGCTTTCTCCATTGGTAATGAAGAAGCGTTGTTTGTCTACAAAAAAGCCCATCAACCTCCGCTACGAGCATGCGCGTACCAATGATGGAAATCTCAATTAGGTGACGCGTGAAAAATATTCGAAGAAAGTTGCGTGCTCCGTTTACTTTTGTCCGCACCTGTACATATGATTATACATCATACGCAGTCCAAAGTATAACACATCAATACAGAACACAGAAAGATACACACCATCTTAGGTTAAACTCTAATCTCTCTGTAGAAAGAAAAGGAAAGTAACTTATTGACCTATAGTAACTTAGAGGTCACTATAGGAAGTAAGTTAACCTATAGGAAGTAACTTATTGAACTGACCTATAGTGCACGATGGTAGTATAACATAATACAGATTAATAGCACCAAGAGTTTGCTCAGGAGTTTAACCCATGCACCTCCTGCTCAGATAAAAATATTGCTTTAACTTGCATTTTGAATTGAACAGGAGACACAACAGATGCCTGAGGAAAAAACGCGCAGGGGTTGGAGTGTTTTTAAGCGTATTCGCCGGAAAAATCGTAGTTTGGGATGGTATATTCGTTATCCTTGTTTAATATGACGTTTCCTCATAATTATCCTTCACTTTTCACAATTCGGGCAAGCTTTATTCTAGCTCACCGTCATGACACCTTAACTTTCTTCCCCTACTGTTGTTTTTTTCGTTTACTGACCGCGTGTCTCCACTCAGTCAGGCTAATGACTCAAGTCGAACAAACACCCGCGTCGCAGAGAGTCGCCGACCGTTTGTTTCCAGCGACGAAATTTTTTCCTAGCGATGCAAGCACTTTCAATTTTTTTTTTTTGGCGCAGCACAAACCTGCAATGTTTGAACATTTGAGTCTTCCTTAAAGAGAGCAGCTTCGGCTTCTTCTTTTCCGTGTTTTCGCTGAAGCGCACATATTGCCAGCAAGAAATTTTCACCACAGTACTGCATAGGCTGATCTCGCGGAAAGCATTTTTATGGGGTGGGATTGAACACGTCCACGTTGCCTAAGATATTATGCGACTACTGCAAGGTTGGCAGTATTCGTTGCGCCTTTCCTTTTGTTCTCGCAACAGCCACTCCCGGTCTTGCTCCCAATCGCCCACTCGTTCTTTAACAGACTCCATCACCATCGGCTTCTGTATCTGCCGAAAGTGCTAGTAATGTCAGCAGCGCTGAAGTATTTATTTCAGCACAAGCTTGACTTCACAGGAAGCCCGAAATACATTAACTGAGAAAAATGCGCACTACAGCGCTGCGATCAGGTTTTAGGAATCATTTTTACCGTCTCTCAGGGCTATTTAAGCACTAAACGATTAAAAAATTCCACGGGCACTTTGGCTCTCTAAAGTGCTGCAAGGCGAAAGGCTTTCCAGGTGCACTGTTTGGCATTGATTTCTCTATTTTTATTTTTGTTTTAATTTCTTTTTGTTGTTTTTATTTATTTAGTTATTTTGTTTATTTTTGTTTAACATTTTTACTTTCTCCTTATTTATAATTCCTCTTTATTTGTTCTTTTATTTCTTCTTTATTTTTTTATATTTATTTTGACTGTTTGTTTAGCTTCGTATTATCTTTCTCTTTTTATTTTTTTTCTTTCCGTGGGTGACCTCCGTACTCCGAATCCGCGCACTGTGACGTCATAACCATTTCGACCAACCGAAAAGCGTGACACCTCTGCTGACATGCTTGTGCTGACAACCTTCTGTCGACAACGATGAGGCATTAAAGGCTTTCGCCTTAATAAGACTAAGAGCGAGCAAGCTGAGGATCATGAATAATCACTTTCCTTCATAAATGAAACAAATTACTTCACGCGAAAAATACTCATCTTTGGTGCCTAGGTTTTTAATTCCACAGTAGGTTCGTGACATGCCACTTACGGTCCTGCAGTTTTGTGACAAATCACTCTGGTTTTTCTGAATACTTTTGCTGCCAGAAATAGTCAGGGGAATAATTTACACCTATTCCTCAAATATTCCTGGAAAACAACTTCATGCAAGATCATAAGATCTGAGAGAAATTTATTTTGTATTTCCTGTCTCTCTAGGCAATAATTTGTTCACTAGCAAAGACTGAGTCAAACAGACATCACTCATCATGATCCAAAAATCTTAATAGAGCGCAAAGAAGGTAAACTCACCACGGCTTCTTAATGGTCATTCAAGAAAGCCATGGCAAAGCACAAGGGCGTACGTTAAGATAAATCGCCATCCTTCTCTAGATATTGGCTACCCTTACGAAAATGGCAAATATGGGCCAGATATGTTTTATATATGGCTGTATATACTCATATATGGGAACATATACAGTTATATAGGCTCATATATGATCGTAAATACGGCCAGATATGACCATAGGAAACCTTATATGCCGCCATATACTGTTATATATGGACGTATAAGACCACAAATACGGACTTATACGGCCATTAGGTCCCTTATATAGTTCCATATACTGCTATATACAGTCGTATTTGCATCCTTATATAGATGCTATTTCTTTATATGGGGACTCTCATATCCTTATAGGGAAACAATTCCCCTGATATGGAACATCCTACCTCATATATGGGATGCTTGTGCCATATACTTCCGAACTTGAATAATTAACTTGGTGTCAAATATGATATGATTGGTTAATTAAGCACACGCCGCATAAGATGGTACTAAGCGTTGTATGATTGAGGCATGAAACAAGTATAGCTGTTATTACATAGCGGTGTTTAAGGTGAAGTCTGTGCTATAACTCACCTTCAACATATAAGATTTAAATGCACTAATACAGGCATATACGCGCTTTCTATATTGGCTGTACTTCGAACCTCCCTGACGAAGTGAACCTTCCTGACTGGGTGTATATCAGTGGATTACAAGTCCAGAGAGTTAGTTGCAATCGACAGCATAGATTTTAGGAGCATTGATGGATTATAAAGAGCCCCGAACGTACAACAAGGGCTTGGGGATCTAACTCAGCCCCCTCGGAAACGTGATGAATGCTCAAACCATCAAGCCAGTGGTACAGTATATGTTCCTTTGTGCGCTGTTCTCCAAAACTATGCCGGTCTCAAGGAATGGGAAGCCTGCATTGCCTGCGGTAATTAATTCCAGACAATAAACGTCCGCAAAACCGCTGCAGCAGGCAGCCATTTCTTGTCCAGGAGCGCAATAACACTTCGCTGCTTGCGGCACATGGATGGAGATTAAAACGCTCTGATACAATTGTCGGAAGAAAATACAAAATGTTTAGGAAATTCAGCTATCCAGAGATGCCAGCAAATCTTCTGCAAATAGTTCTTTATACTAGGCACGTTGGTCTCTGTTTCATATTGCCTGAACTTTTTCTTCCCTTCATAACCCACCCTCCCCTGTCGGCCGATATTCGGATGCCAGTTTTGGGACCGGCAGTCACGGGGAAGCAAGACATACTTTATTTGCGTAATAAATGAGTCGCCGCTATGTACACAGTCAGCCACCACTCACGGCAAAATGCTCCTTACCCTACTGAACGAGAGATGGCGTTGCTGAGGCGGTGAAAAAGCGGATCTTCGAGAGGGAAGCGCACCTGAAGCTTGCTCCCACTGCATCAGCGCCACTTCTCCCCTGCCGGTAATTTTGGCGTTTCTATCCGGGCACGTCGCCGGCGGAGCGCATTGAGCCAGCAGCCTGTTGACTGGTATGCGCGTGCTGCTCGCGCCGCTGGAACTCTCTCTTTCATTGTGAGCACGCGCCGTCCTGCTCGCGGGCGCACAAAAGTATTGTTGCCGCTCGCTGTGAGTCATGGCTGGAATTCCGCGACGTTCTAAGAGTGGAGAAACTTGTTGTGTCAGGGGCTGTCACAGTAGTTCTCTGAACATCAACGGCCAAGGACTGCCCGCGGAATTCTACAGATTTCCTGGACATGCCCTACATTCTTGGGGAAAAAAAATTAATATTGGCAACTTGTAACGTACAGTAATGGAAACATTGAAGATAATGGTCCACCCTTTCTATATGTAGCAAAATCTTAAAAGTTTTTCATTGCTCGTATCGAGCAGTTGACGATAGGAAAAACGTTAATACGAAAAAAATGCAAGCCTATCGATGGGAGATTGCTATAGTGAAATCTTCCAGTATATGAAAAAAAATGCGTTCATACACTCAAAAGTGTTTGTCCGGAATTGTTGGGTATGAAATGGATGAGAACGAGAAACGGCAGGCGTCGATAACTGCTGCGGGCAGGGTGAAGTAAGCGTTTTTCTGTTGCTAAACACGTTTGGTACGTTGGACGCGTAATATTCTGAGCAGTTTTTGCTGTAATTCACTAAGCATGCAGTGTTTAGTAAAGCTCGCGCTAACGAAACTAATTTTTTTGCCATTTTTATTTTGGAGGCTGACAGCAACAGCTAGCGGCGTTATGCAGACGCGTGTGAGGCAAGGTCAGTGATCGCCTCAATGTTCCAACTTGTGACGCCTGGCTCAATGTTCGAAGTTGCTTTACATGTAAAAAATTTCTAAAAATAAAAATAAACAAAATGTTTGCTTCCATATGAATGAGGGTTTGCATATGAGCGATGGCTCTGCAAATAAATTGTTTTGGGGATGCGCGTGCGCTGTAATCGGCATTAAAATAAATATACCAACTGCTTATCTCCGTTGTAGCGATTGACAAAACTAGAGCATTTTTTCTCTTAGCCGTATATAGCAAGCAGCTGGTAGGCGGATTTCGTGCGTGTTTTCGTTTTTCTCTTCAGCCTCGCGTGTCGCTTTAAGGCTACTTTATTTTAAGTTAAAATAAAAATTATTTCCATTATTATTCAGCGAAACACGTAACAAAATCCTTATTATTTGGCCAACAAACCTGCATGCACCGAACTGCTCAGCCACCCAACGAAATTAAGTATCTTGTGAAGATGGCTGCGCCCAAAAAAATGGTATTTGCCTCGAATACACATTTTGCCCTTACGATACCGGCTTTTTCGTCAACCATCTGCTTCACGGAGTGGGCCTGATGCCCTAGCAGTTATTTTTTTTTTTTCAAGTTTGCGCAGCGAAAAAAAAAAATCACTGTCCACTATTTTTTTAACCTACATCTCAGAGCGTACTGCCGCGACAGAAAGAAATGCGAACCGCGGGACCGCAGCTTCGCAGGTGGGCGCTGCGGACGCCAGTGAAATGCGCCCTCTCCGGCAGACTCCGCATTTTTGTCCAGGCAAACCGGTCACCCCTCCCAATGAGTAGCTGCGCGAGCAGCCAAAGCAGCGCGCTTTCTGCTGAAAAAAAAAAAAACCAGTTCTGCACTTACTTTGCACGTGTTGGCCAGCCTGCAAATCTCTTTGTGCAGTCGCGAGCTTTTTTGGCTTTTTCCCTCGTGCTTGAAGGCTGACGAGCTTCAGAGGATTAGCAAAATGTACAGGGGCGCTAGAAAGAAATGCGAACAGCACGGCGCCCACGCGCTGCGTAGTCGGAATTTATCTTTAATGCGTTTTTATCTCGGTAGTAACAAAGAGACGCTAGAGTGGTACATTTATGTATCACGGATGTCTCTAGCGTATTTGTGTTGCGAGCCAAGTATAAACGTGACGAAAATAAATTCCAACAGCGGAGAGCCTAGGCACCGCGCTGTTCGCATTTCTTTCTGTCGCGGCAGTACGCTCTGAGATGTAGGTTAAGAGAAATAGTGGACAGTGAATTTTGTTTTTCGCTGCGCAAATTTGAAAACAAGAACTGCTAGTGTATCAGGTCCACTCCGTGAAGCAGATGGTTCACGAAAAAGCCGGTACCGTAACGGCGAAATGTGTATCGCAAGTAAATGAGATCTTTTAAGACTTGGAATTCGAGGTAAATACCATATTTTTTGGCGCAGCCATCTTCGTAGATATCTTTAATTTCATTGGGTGGTTGAGCAGTTCGGTGCATGCAGGTTTGTTGGCCAAATAATAAGGATTTTGTTACGTGTTTCGCTGAATAATAATGGAAATAATTTTTATTTTAACTTAAAGTAAAGTGGCCTTAAGGCGACACGCGAGGCTGAAGAGAAAAACGAAAACACGCACGAAATGCGCCTACCAGCTGCTTGCTATATACGGCTAAGAGAAAAAAATGCTCTAGTTTGGTCAATCGTTACAACGGAGATAAGCGCGTTTGGTATATTTATTTTAATGCCGATTACAGCGCACGCGCATCCCCAAACCAATTTATTTGCAGAGCCATCGCTCATATGCAAGCAAACATTTTGATTATTTTTATTTTTAGAAATTTTTTACATGTAAAGCCACTTCGAAAATTGAGCCAGGCGTCACAAGTAGGAACATTGAGGCGATCACTGACCTTGCCTCACACGCGTCTGCATAACGCCGCTAGCTGTTGTTGTCAGCCTCCAAAATAAAAAAAAATGGCAAAAAAATGAGTTTCGTTAGCGCGAGCTTTACAAAACACTGCATGCTTAGTGATTTACAGCAAAAGCTGCTCAGAATATTACGCGTCCAACATACCAAACATGTTTAGCAACAGAAAAACGCTTACTTCACCCTGCCCACAGCAGTTATCGAGGCCTGCCGTTTCTCGTTCTCATCCATTTCATACCCAAGAATTACGGACAAACACTTTTGAATAGAAGAGAGTATATGAACGCATTTTTTTTTCATATACTGGAAGATTTCACTATAGCAATCTCTCATCGAGAGGCTTGCATTTTTTTTCGTATTAACGTTTTTTCTATCCTCAACTGCTCGATACGAGCAATGAAAAATTTTTTAAGATTTTGCTACATATAGAAAGGATGGACCATTATCTTCAATATTTCCATTACCGTACGTTACAATTTTCCAATATTAATTTTTTTTCCCCCATGAATGTAGGACATGTCCAGGAAATCTGTAGAATTCCACGGGCAGTCCTTGGCCGTTGATGTTCAGAGAACTACTGTGACAGCCCCTGACACAACAAGTTTCTCCACTCTTAGAACGTCGCGGAATTCCAGCCATGACTCACGCCGAGCGGCAACATCACTTTTGTGCGCCCGCGAACAGGACGGCGCGTGCTCACAATGAAAGAGAGAGTGCCAGCTGCGCGAGCAGCACGCGCATACCAGTCGACAGGCTGCTGGCTCAATGCGCTCCGCCGGCGACCTGCCCGGACACAAACGGTAAAATGACCGGCAGGGGAGAAGTGGCGCTGGTGCAGTGAGAGCAAACTTCAGGTGCGCTTCCCTATACTTGGCTCGCAACACAAATACGCTAGAGACATACGTGAAACAATAATGTACCACTCTAGCGCCTTTTTGTTACTACTGAGATAAAAACGCCTTGAAGATAAATTCTGACTACGCAGCCCGTGGGTGCCGTGCTGTTCGCATTTCTTTCTAGCGCCCCTGTACATTTTGCTAATCCTCTGAAGCTCGTCAGCGTTCAAGCACGAGGGGAAAAAGCCAAAAAAGCTGGCCACTGCACAAAGAGATTTGCAGGCTGGCCAACACGTGCAAAGTACGTGCAGAACTGGCTTTTTTTCAGGAGAAAGCGCGCTGCTCGGGCAGCTACTCAAAGGGAGGGGTGACCGGTTTGCCCGGTCAAAAATGCGGACTCGTAGAGTTCGCATTTCACTGGCGTCCGCAGCGCCCCCCTGCGAAGCTGAGGTCATAGCTGGAGGGTGCCTCTTTCCTTCTTTCTTTCGCCCCGGAAAGCACGCCGAAGGAACCAGAGCTTCGTAGAGGGCACGGACACTGTGGTAGAGGGATGCTGCAAGCGCTATTGAAAAGCACCCTCTCCCGCCGACTCCCCATAATTGACCAGGCACACCGGCCACCCCTTCCATTGACAAGTTGCGCGAAGCGCGCTTTCTCTTGAAAAAGACAAGTTCTGCACATGCTTTGCACGTGTTCGCCTGCCTGCAAATCTGTTCGCGCTGTCGCTTCGATTCCAGGACTGGTATATTAGTGTACCATGAATGTATGTAGCGCATTTGTGTTGCGAGCCAAGTGTATACGTGATGAAAAAAAAATTGCCGAAGACACTGGAAATTCTAAAGTGTGCATGGCGAAAGCCTTGTGGTCAGTGCACTGCCGCTTCCCCGGACCGCTTGGCGCGGAATCACTGGGCCGCTTCGGAGCCATGCGGCTCACTCACTCGACTGCAACGAGACCTCTGGCCAGGGTTGCCAGGTCGCTCCGACCACAGGTAGCCAGTTAGCCTTCGCAGTAGCCCAAATGTAGCCAAAAGCGAAATTTTTGAGTAACCCAAAAGTAGCCAGAAATATTTACTTTTTTGAGGTAACTCTTTAAGAACATTAATTTAATTTTATGCGAAGATATTTGCATATTATTCTTTTCCGCACACGACCTATGAAGTGGCTGCCATGGCGTGGCACGGAAACAGACACAGCACCAGTTTAAGGAGTGCAGCCACGCAGGCATGCAAGCTAATTCATGATAAGGCAAATGCGATCCTTATCGAAAATGTCGTTTTATTTTCTCAGCAAAAAAAATACCACAAAAAGAACAAAGCACAAATAGCACCCCACAGTAAAGTCACCGAGGAATGGTATGCATTCAGCCACGCAGTGCAGTTCAAGCTCACGACAATTTCCCAGAACACAACATAAAAATTAAAAACTAAAGTTTAGAACAATAAATGGAGGTTTTTACAAAATCTAGCACAACAGATAATAGAAAGTTTGCTTAAGAGGGATCTCAGGCATTATAAGTCGATTGGGAAGCGGAATTGCTTGATCCAAATGGAATATGTTGGAGCTGAAACGGGACAGACATTACTGAACAGGTTTAAAATCCATTCAACTGCTCCCATTCCTGGCAAGGCAAAACGTCACGTGGAGGAGCGTCTCCAGCGTCTAGTTAGACTTTCTATTTCGCATGTTGGTTTTAATGAGCTGTCGCTAAAAGTACTGAATGAGCGACGGACAAAACTAAAGGCGCAATTAATTATGTTTTTTTGGTTTGAGAAGCTGCAGGCCGCTCGGAAGCTTCAGGTTCGCAGGAAGCTGCTTCAGCGCACTTTAGCACTCCATAATAAAATTGCGGAATATTTATCAGAGTCACCGAGGGAAGACTTCTCGAAGTTGCATGCCGAGAAAAAGAAATCCCATACCGCATGATTTGACATGTAATATATGTGCTGCTCCCGCTCCGGTTTGTCATGCTCTGCGTAGCCAGGCATTACGAATTTTGCAATTAGAGTTTAACATAAGAACAAAATTTTCCGTTTAGCCTTACAGGGCCCGGGTCCTCGCACTGAAGCTTGTTTTTAGAAATTCAACAAAAAGTAAATTTCGGTCATGAGTGTACATTTCGCTTAATACTCTGGCTGCATTGCAGCGTTCACTGCTTTTCACTGTTTTAAGGGAGCTTGCAGGGTAGCCCACTTATTCACAATTGATCACAAGGCAGGTGTAACGCTGAGTCATTTTGTCACACAGAAGCTGGTCTTGACATGATGGCCAGCACTGCTAGCACTGCTGCCATCATCTAATTGTTCGGGACATCGACCGAGATGATGGTGTTTCCCTGCACTATTGCTGCTTGTTTGGGGAATGTTTCGCGTACAACAGGTAGCCAAGGTCGGTGAGTAGCGCATCAATCGCCTCCATACAGGCTAGCTGTAGGGAAATGCACACACACTCTACATCTTCTGCGTTCATTTTTGTGCAACGGCTGCCCACACATGACAGTCGCTTCGTCTGTTCATCTAACAGCGTCTTCAGCTGAGAAAACAGCCCCTCCGCAGAGGCATCGGTCACTGCAGCGCTAATGCGAGAAAGTCTGTAACAAAATCACTAAAGATATGCATTACAAAGCAGATTATAATGGCTTTTACTTTTTTGTGCATATATGCACAAGAAACAATGCAGCCCAAAAACAGCCACATAGCCAAAGGCAAAGTTTTGACACGAATTCGAGCAAAATGTAGCCCAGTTTGGCTATTAATAGCCCAATCTGGCAACCCTGCGTGACGGTCTGGCGAAGGAGCCGCGGTGCAACTCCCACCACAGACGCGCGCGCGCTCGTTCTTCCACTACTGTGTGACGTCACTGTTGCTATGCACAGTGGCGCCCCCCACCGGCGTGCCGGTTGCTAAGGAGGGGAGGAGTTTGAGCCGCTGCGCTGAGGAGAGGCGACAGTTGGCACCATTCCAGACGCGCGACACATCTGCTCATAACCTTCTCTCGACATCAATGAGGCACTAAAGGCTTTCGCCTTAATAAATTCCAGCAGCGGAGCGCTTCGGCGCCGCGCTGTTCGCATTTCTTTCTATCGCGACAGTACTCTCTCAGGTGTGGTTCAAAGAAATAGTCGACAGCTATTTTTTTTTCCAGCGCAGACTTGAATAAAGGAGAACTGCTGGTGGATCAGGTACACTCCGTGGAGCAGATTGTTGACGAAAACGCCGTTACCGTAAAAGCGAAATTTGTGTCGCAAGTAAATGACAGGATCATTTAAAACCAACCCCAGGATCCCGGCCCATGCGCCTCGGGAAACCGGTCGCGCCATATCGCGACAGCCGGCGGTGCGGCGGCACGTAACTGAATGATGATGAAAAATAAAAATCAATATCTCATCACGCAGAGCAGTTACAATCGAGCTCTCATGCTGAGGTGTTAAATACCGCTTAAAGTTTGTTTTAAGAAAGTTTCATCAGTGTGGCTTAAATACTGCATTTACCTGCGCGATGAGATAGGGTCGCATGAAGTCGAAGACGAGGTCGCGAAAAAAAACCCCACTTGTCCTCACTTGATCACTCACCGCTGCCCTGATTTACATTGCATTGGCTAGCACTAGGAACTTTAGGTAGCAAAATGTCCTCCCATCTTTTAATAGATATAAAGTAGTTTATATTTGAAAGAGGCAAATTTTTTCTCTGGCTATTTTTCTATTCATCATGGATCCTCAGCATCGGCAAGAACATGCCGCATGAATGCGCGCTTTTGTCATAAGTGCCCCCATAGGAAGTAGGCACACAAACATTGGCCGCTACAAGAAAGCGCTCGCCATGTATGGGTATTAGTGAGGATTATAAGGAAACTCTGGGGCTTGACAGGTACATTTACTATTGCAAGCGCATACAGTGGCTACTTGAGGATGAGTGATAGTGGAATTGCGTGCGCATTAACAATACCAAGCAACGAAACTTAATTATTTCTGTTCAAGTAGTGCAACGCGTAATTCGAGGACGCTCATGCATACAGCTCACTCAAAGAAACTTGTAATAGTTGTATATATACATGCTACTTTTTCTTACCGACGCCGTGCATTTCAGATATCAAAATCGCGCATTAATCGCTACATTATTAAGCTCAATAGCAGTCAGCTCTTCGAATGTTTCGGCTGTGTGGTCCAAATGCAGCAGGGATGCGTTGAAGTCAGTGCACCTCTGTGATCTCTTTATTGAATATAAAGCCATTTCTGTAGGGGTACAAGCCCAATCAAGCCGAATTCGTATGGCTTGTTGCTGTACTCCTATACAAAACTCACCTGGTACTCGAAGCAGTGTCCTTGAAATCCCTTTCGTACAATCAAACAAGGCCCCACTTTTTACGAAGCAACCAAGCTCATCTGATGACGTTTCATTTGTTATGTTAGTAAGCTGCTTCACACTCTGAAGAAACGAAGGCCTCGGACGCACACCAGACTGACATTCTTTAGTTTGTTCAGTGCCTCTCAGCAATATTAGACGTCACCTTGCGTTAAGAGATCAAAACCGTTAGCCTTCGTCTCCTTAAGGTTCACAGTTTTCAGCTCTGTTCTGCTATGCAGCTACGCTTAATATATAACAACTCGGTGTCCTCTCCCCCCCCCCCCCCCCCCCTTGACTTTATTTTTCACTCCTCCAAGCCTTCGTTATCCGCTGTAGCGACAGAACAGATGCTACGCGTGTGCGGCGAATAAGTGTTAGAAAGTAATTTTAAGGGCTACTCTAGAAACTCGCCGCACTCATTAAAACGACTAAGGATGACGGGTGAATGGCAAGGTGGGTAGTTATTTTGCCCAGTCACCTTCCTGCTTGTGCCGACTGTCTATAACATCTGAGGTTGGCACGGCTGACTGTCCGAAGTTTCTTCGATCTCATTATTTGCGTGACTTTCTGAAAGGTACGGAAGAGTGGAAATAACCTGAAGACAAGGTAGAAGCGGTAAATAGCACTGGTGAACAAAAAGATTTTTTTTTATTCGGCAGAAACCTGTCCAATTTTGTATAAAGAAAGTCGACAGCGGCGGAGCTTCTTTTTGTGATATGGAGAACAATATAGCACCCTGTCATCGACAGAGGGTATAACAGCCAGAAATGCGTAAAAGAAATGTCCATTGCACCACCCGGAAGAATAGCCGAGGAAAGATTCCTTAATTTGCAGTGCTGTTACGTTCTGCCAATATTGAAAATTTAAGTAGCTAGAACTACGCGGCCATTATTTCTGAATTGCAGGTCAGTTTTGTTCATTGCATTTCATTTCTGAATTGCAGGTCAGTTATTTCATTTGTATAGTGATTGAAGTTCTATGAACGCACTGCAAGCGTTCACAAATTACAAAAAATAGCTTGCAAGGTGCTGACGTCCCGAAGCGACCCAGGCTAAAGCTAGAAAAAATACAGAAAAGATGACTATTTAATTGTAGCTTGTCTAAAAGCGTAGATAATTCTTGAATTACTTAATTTAATGATGCAGCACTTCCTAAATATAAAGATTTCTACATAAGAACTAGAGCTTTGAAACTTTTTGCTGGTGACGTTTTATGGAATGATTCTGTGAAAGCGTTCCGAAAAAATGAATACCAGGTGGCATATAGACTTTGACCGCCCCTTCAAATCTTCCAATTTATACACAGAAAGCTTCTATATCCGAGAATGCAGACATTGTGTCCGCCTTGTTAGGTAGAGAAAACTTTTTCGAGTTTTCCCGCCGATCACTAATACCAAGCAATAGCATATATACTTTACAATTTATTTTGTCTGTCGTTGGAAGATTCAGATGTACCACATTATCCATGCCTAATATAAATCTACAACGAAGCTCAAAATCAGTCTCGATATTCACTAATGTTTCCCTTTTTTAGAGCAATAGAAAGTTATTTAAAATGCAATATATGTAATTCACAACCAAACCTTCAATTAAAACCTTTCTATGCAGGTCGGACGGGATGAACGCCTAAGTGATATTTTTATGCGCTCTCGACTCACGTCAAGGAAAGTTATAATGGTGCCAAATGCCCGTGTTTCGCAATAAATCAATAGCACTTGGGTGCATGCCTTGAAAAAGGCTGATTCGAGAATATTTTTTCTTGTGAACTTTTGAACAGTCGCGAAAGACAAATACTTGCCCCCAAACAACAACTTGAGTGTTTATACACTTATCAAGGAGATTAGGAGTCCACTAGTGGTGGCAGGGTTCATGTAGTCGAAGAAATGTCTCGTGTTACTGGTGATCTTTTTTTTACATAAGTGTCCTAAAAACGTTGGAAGAAGGACTGCTTGGGCATCGCTATATTGGTCGGTGGACTGTCTGTTGCGCCTGGGGTTATCACGGTGTGAGCGACAGTGCAACAGGTTTGCGAGAGACCACAAAGCAGGTGTTGGGACATCTACAAAGCCCGATGCGAAAGCCTAAAAAGTTCTTCACGTCAACCACGGGAGGAATGCGTAAAATAATGAGCTCTCAAGGATGCACCATATTTGAGGAAGATTATTTTCCGGTCCGTAGACCACGCTTTGTTTCCTGGGATGCACGGCTTTTGAAAAGGCTATTTTAAACTGCCATTTTTGTATAATTATTGTTATTGAGGTGCATTGATTAATTCGCAAATAATCGCTTAATATTTCGTGCCCAGCTGTAAATTCCTTTATAGTTGCACTAGGCTAGCTTGAACTCGACGGGAGAGGGTTGCTTTGCAAAACAAGGGTCTTTTATTAAGCATGAAATGCTTTTAGCTCCCGTTGTCGGCAGTGCGGTGACGTCACGCCGAGACCGAGAGCCATCATCCGGGCACTGAAATCCACTCATCCGGGCACTGAAATCCACTCATCCGGGCACTGAATTCCAGTCATCCGGGCACTGAAATCCACTCATCCGGGCACTGAATTCCAGTCATCCGGGCTCTAAAACGAGAACATCCGGGCACCGTACGAGACTTAACGAGATTTAACGAGACTCTCTAAGCCCTCCTACGCGACCGGCATGCAAGCGCCGGTTGGTCTCCAAACGAGACAAAAAATAACTGCTGCCAGTGCCTTCTCAATGTTTATCAAGATATCAGTGGAGCTGTGGGTTTGATAATGCACGGAATTATAATTTCCGATTTCTAATAACGCGTGCAAAAAGCACATAAATGCCATGTTACACTTCGTTGTCATACGTGATCCGGGGGAGAAGCGCTGCGTTCAAAGGGCAAGGCATCGCGCCGAACGGGTGGTGGCGTTCCTCCCTTCCTTTACGGTGCGGTTCGGGTGTCCACCGAGATGGCAGAGAATTACTGCGCCATTTTCTTTCCTCAAAAAACCTTGCGTTCAAATGGCAAGGCATCGCGCTGAACGGGTGGTGGCGTTCCTCCCTTCCTGTACGGTACGGTTCGGGTGTCCACCGAGATGACATTAGGCCCGTAAACATTTCATGCTTACTCTACTCTCGTTTACGGGAGAGGCAGAGATTTTTCTTTACTCTTCGTTAGTAAGTGGTGGTGGTGGTGGTGGCGTGACACTTTTATTAGAACACCCTTTCTATTAGGGGATAAGTACGTCCTGGGCCATGGCGACGAGGGCTGGTTAGTAAGTGAGAGCTCCAAACGCTTAGTCATCTGCACCACTAGAAAAAAAAATCAATGAGATCTCTGCGGCGATCTGCACTGAAGCAATGAGAAAGCAAAACGTCCACATACTTTACCGACGTCCGTGGCTGTTCTGGCGTCCATGTACTATATCGACGTCCAGAGCTATTTTGACGTCTGATTGTATTTTTTCGCGTTCCTTCGCATACAAGAATGACCTATTTGCACCTGATCAGCGAAATTTGTCCGACGACAACCTTTTATCACACTTATGTCGCAATCACACTTTCACACATTTATCTTCAGAGAACGACGAAATCGTGCGGGCGAAATTTCAGACACTTTTTTTTGCTGACGCGATAGAGCCATATACCGCTCTCGCATTATTAAAGCGTACTAGTTAGCCCCTTCATATAAGCGCGCTTTACTTTTCCGAATGTAAGCCTTCAACAGCGCCAAAAAAGTGTTTTTGATGTTGATGTTCTTTCCAAGGCCTTTTAGTGGTAAAAATGTTTAGGTCAGATCACCATGAATATTTTTGCAGTTCCTGCAGGCTGGTAATACTCCTGCGTTTTACGGATGTGTTCGTTTCTGAAGCGCTCGTCTGAGGCCGTTCTTAGTCGCATTTTGTAGCAGTTGCATTTCAGTCTTTCATAGAAACGCTTAGCTCGAAAGAAATATAAGTACTTGATTCTTGCATCAAATGTGGGTCTCCCGCCCGTCAAAATAACAAAGCTATAAATAAGAGAAAGAAAAGTTTAAAAAACACACAGTACACTGCACATTCTATTGTGGCACCGAAAACAGAACTCCATTCATGGCTTTTCTGCATGTGAGTGTTTCAAGACAGTACAACGTGAACTCTCGAAGGGTGTTTTAAATCGATAGCAAAAACAAAAAACCTCGCTTACTGATGAATGGTTCTGCCGACAGGGCCTCGGTTGGCTGCACGGCGCCGTCGACTACTAACTTTCACGGTGCTATGATAGCACTTCACTTCACTTCACTTTATTACCTTAAAGGCCCCCAGGATTGGGGGTATTACATAAGGGGTGGGTTACATTGAAAAATCAGATTAAATAAACAAAGAAAAAACGTAAGATACAAATATTATTCGCTGTTAAAGGTAGTTAAACAGTTCGCAAATGTTGATGGGCAGGTGATTGCGGCGATGTCGTGTGGAAGGCTGTTCCAGTCCTTGGCTGAGCGTGGAAAGAATGACGATGCAAATGTAGTTGTACGCGTACATGGCCGGGCTACTTGAAGGGGATGACCAATGCGGAGGGAAATGCGTGCCGGCGGATTGATGTTGGGAGGACGACGAAGTGAGCTGAAATAAAATTTGTGAAACAAGCACATACTAGTAATACGACGCCTACAAGCCAGGGATGTTAATCCTGCCTCTGCTTTTAGTGCTGATATGCTGACATTATATGAATAGCACGAATGTATGAATCTTGTGGCTCGATTTTGTACTGATTCTAGGGAATTTATTAGATAATGTTGGTTAGGGCTCCAAATAGCAGAGGTGTATTCTAATTTAGAACGGACAAGTGATTTGTAGGCAAGCAATTTTAGGTTTTGTGGCGCATGACGTAGATGTCGTTTTAAGAATCCAAGGCTTCTGTTAGCGGATGATACGATTTTAGTGACATGCGCGTTCCAGGTTAGATCATTGGACAATGTTACTCCGGGGTATTTGTAAGTCTGAGCTAATTCTACCGTGGCATGCGAGATTTTATAGGAGAAGAGGACAGGATTACGTTTTCGGTGAAATGACACGACTTTGCTTTTATTGGGGTTTAGTTCCATGAGCCAGTTGTTACACCAGTCCTGTATGCTGATTAAGTCATTCTGGAGGGCGAACTGATGAGAGGCGTTGTTGATAGTGCGATAGATGACACAGTCATCGGCAAAAATACGGACGTTACAAGAGACATGCGTTGGAAGGTCATTAATGTATATTAAAAATAATAGCGGACCAAGGACTGATCCTTGCGGGACACCTGATGTTACCGGAACAGAGCTAGAGGCTTGATTATTAACGTTAACGAACTGGGTGCGGTTAGCCACGAATTCGCTTATCCACTGTAATATGTTAGGATGAAGGTTTAACCAGGACAGTTTTAGTAGTAAGCGTTTGTGGGGTACTTTGTCAAATGCTTTCGCGAAGTCCAGGAATATTGCGTCAGTTTGTAGGTTAGAGTCAAGGTTCACATGCAGGTCATGGATGAAAATAGCCAACTGTGTATCGCACGATAGGTTCTTACGGAAACCGTGTTCAGCAGGATGAAAAAAATTTATAGAGTCAAGAAAGTTCATTATATGAGAATAAATGACATGTTCCATGATTTTGCATGGCACACTTGTTAAAGAGATGGGACGGTAATTAAGGGGTGATTCTTTGTTACCTGATTTGAAGACCGGAACAACCTTCCCCACCTTCCAATCACTGGGTATGCTACCTGTGGAAAGTGATTGTGCAAACAGTTTTGACAGATACGCTGCGGAAGCATGGCAAGTATTTTTTAGGAACTTGGGGGTGATATCATTAGCATCTGCAGAAGATGACATCTTGATATTTTCAATGATAGATATAATGCCGTGCACAGAAAAGATGATTGGAGGCATATGCGAACTCAGGTTGTCAGTTACGGTACAAAGTGGCATATCAGTTTCGTGTGTGAAAACGGATGAAAAAGCGGCGTTAAAAATATTAGCACATTCAATGCCACTGGTAATCTCACCAAGCGGGTTAGCAAGTGTGATGACCGGCGCCTGTTTAGGGTTTAATACTTTCCAGAATTTCCTCGGGTTATTTGTTAGAATCTTGGGGAGGTCAGTTTGGAAAAAAGTTCGTTTGGCAACATGGATAGACTGCAGGTATGTTGACTCGGCTTCGTAATATTTCTTCCATGCGCATGCATTCGGGTTACGTTTAGCTGCACGGAAAAATCTCTTCTTTTTGTTTTCAAGTGTTTTCAAATGCTTTGTGAACCATGGTTTGTTGGGATTGGCACGAAATGTGATGGTGGGAATAAACTTCGCTGTAAGTTCTATAATTTTAGTTTTAAAGATAAGCCAGTTTTCCTCAATTGACCGATCATCGAAACTTGTATCAAAGTTTGGAAAGAACGCTATTAAATTATTATTGATTTCTTCGTAATTCGCTCTGTCATAAAGGCGAATCGTTTTAGGGAATGTTAAGCGCGATTGGGGGATGAAGGTGAAAGTAGCGTGTAAAACTTTGTGGTCACTAATTTCGTGGAGAGAAGTAAGTGATGATAAACTTTCCGGGTGGTTAGTTGGAATGAGGTCCAGGATATTGGAGGATTCATGTGTTACGCGTGTGGGTTCAGTTACTAACTGGGTAAGATTGAAATTCAAACAAACGTCGACAAAGTTCGTCATTTCAGTATTGCCTGTTGGTGTTGGGTTCAGCCAGTCAATGGATGGGTAATTAAAATCACCGAAAAGAATAATGCGCGCGTTGGGATATTTGCTAGTTATTTGATTTAGACTATCGCTTAACTTTGAGGAAAAGATTGGACTACTGGAGGGGGGCCGGTAACAGACGCCTAGTATGACGATTTGTGGTACGGAACGGCAGATTATCCAAAGTATTTCAAGCTCTGATTGGATGTTAATGACAGAACAAGGCAACAGCTGGTTGGTGGCAATAAGAACACCTCCTCCTCGTGAACCTTTGCGGTCCTTCGGAAAACGTTAAAATTTGGTAAATCAGCTAAAACTTCCGGATCGGTGGCGTCGTCTGTTAGCCACGTTTCTGTTAGTACAAGTATATTGCTGGAAGATGATGAAACAAGATTACAAATGTGTTCACGCTTGGGAAGGAAACTACGTATGTTGGTAAATATAACAGAAAAAGGAAGATTTGGAAGTTTACCGCGAGGGCTGTTACAAGGAAGATTAGTAGTGGCGCGACGATAAGACTTATGCTATGAGATTTCGTGTACAGACTGTGATGACTCGTCGAATGCATAGCGTTTAGAACCGATGCACAAAGTTTTGTATCGCAAGGAAAATTTAGTGGTAGTAGCTTTGGCAAACTTTACGAGGTGCCTTCGCGCTTCTCGGACAGGGCGTGAAAAGTCCTCCCCTATGCTGTAATCGGTGCCTTTTAACTTATGGCCATTTGAAAGAATCATCTCCTTGGTTTTAAAAAAATGTAAATTTCACTATTATGGGTCGAATGCGCTCAGGAGAATGACGCCCGAGACGATGAGCCCTTTCAATTTCTTTAGGGTCAATGGATAGATCTAACTGATCACGGCAGAGGCGGAGGACTGTTTCTTCAGATTCCGAGTACGTTTCAGATGTATTCTCATCTTTAATGTTGTAAAAGATTAAATTGTTGCGTCGCGAGCGATTTTCGGCGTCATCCAAACGGGCTTCTATACCTCTTATTTCTTTGGCTGTTTGGGTAGTGTTAGCGCAGATCGTATCCATGTCAGTGCGTAGGGTTACAACATCTTGATAATGAATTTCTAGGGCGGATAACCTGTTACTAAGATCAGAAATAGCTTGTACCGTAGTTGTAAGTTGATTTCTAAGACCTTGGACCTCGACTATTAATTGTGACTGACCATCAGACAGTTTCTTCAGTTCCTCTAGAACCTTTCCGGGGCCTCGGTTTGATTCAACATCGCCAGTCAAGAGCAACAGGGCACGCACGACATCAGCACATTCAAGAGCAATGGAAAGGCAGCTCTGTGGGCTCGGTAGCTGCAGGAGGCAGTAATTGCTCGATTTTTTCGTGAAAAGAGAGTATTGTTTACTGACCTGCGTGGCGAAAACGAGCGGATTTGATGACTGCATCGTGGCACAGCCACCGAGCCCACAGGGCGCCGAGCGCGGGTGATGCGGTTTTATAGTCGCCGTAGCTGCTGCTGTCGATGACCTTGGGTGAGTCCGGGGACAGTCGAGGTGGTCGAGGAATAGCAGTGGTGGCGCTGCCGGACAGGTTGAAGCCGCAGGCTGCTGTGCAGACAGGCCGGCGGGAGATTCGAAGCGAAGGGATTCGATGGCACAGGTGGCATGCGAAGGGGCGGGAACCAGGGACAGGAATAGCATCTGGGTGATGAGCGGTGCAAAAACCTGCGTGGCGAAAACGAGCGGATTTGATGACTGCATCGTGGCACAGCCACCGAGCCCAGTTAGGTCACCGTCACCGATAGCAGTTAGGTAAGTGAAAGCGTGATGGCCAGCTAGACGTGCCAGTAGCGAAATATTTCTTCAGAACTCTTGAAAGCGCGTGAAAGCTTCTATCATCTATGACGCTGTTGGCTTTTGCTTTTAACGCCTCTCTTGGTAACTTGCGTACTGGAAGCTACTCGGTCACAGTGTGTGTGCAGCTGGAATTGCACTAGTCCTAGCTTGCCTCACAATTTCGTTAGTGTGATCGAAGCTGGAAATGGTGCCATCAAATCATGGACTTACTCTTTCACAGTATTCACTCGTTAGAGTTGTGTATTCCTGACCGCAGATTTCGTGTGGTGCGCCTTGCTACCACAACGCAAGGAAACACGTCAGAAGCAGAGAAAGCTCAATCGACAGACTGAAACGCGTATGGAGCAACTTCTATGGAAGATGAATCAGCGATGTTGTCTCTGTGATATCTCTGATAATATCTCGATAACATTACTTATTCTGCGGCAACAACAATCGCATTGGACCCCTTAAATTACAGCGCGACGGTCTCTTAAGGCTACCACGTGACACGTGCGCTGCTTAGTTATTTCTTCATATCTTTCAGCGCACCTTGTTATTTCCAGCGATAAGATCCAATAAGCTTTTGTCGCTTGAGATTTTGCCCTTACCAAGTTTGATGTGCACTGCCCGAGGTTTACACAGCATACGCGCATCGGAAATCACGCATGGTGAGCGCACTCTCTTGTGTAATAAATGAACAGAGCCTAGTAGCCCTTACTCCTCTCTAGAACATTTCAGTCTTTTCGCACTCGGCAGCCACGAATTTCTCGTCTAGGTTCAGGAAACTTCGTTTTGAGACTACGAGCCCCGGCATAATATCAGATCCAGTCAACTGCATATTTCAGCTTGGGGTCTTCTTTTGGTCATAGAAATCTTGGTGAAAACACAGGCCTAAATAACCTCTAACTGCATGCATAAGTCTTTCTGCAGTGAAATGCACATGGACGTAAAACATAGGCTGCGAGACCGTAACGATGCGTCAGGCATCCACCCGAAGACGGTTTAAGCATCCGAGTTTTAAGGGGCCCTTTTCTAATGCATGATAAACTTGGTCATAGCCTGCAGAATGAAATCGTAAACGGTGTGGTATCTATAAACTTCATCGCTATAGGGCCAGTTCGTATTTGGTACCATATTTTCACTTTGAATTAATGTATAAAAGTCAATTTCTTCAGCAATATTTAGTTTATTTCAAAGATAAGAGTCGTGTCCTACATGTTCCCAATTAGCTGCCTCGCTCAATTCATGCGCCTGCAATACAGCCAACATTGTGCCCCACATTGCCTCCGAGGCTGCTCGAAGCTAAGCAAAAGATGTCTATTTCACTCTGGCAAATATTAGTCATATTTTCAGATGAATTACATAATTAGCCAAACCTCCTTTCATCATCTTCGTTTCGTATAGCATGAGGGCAAGTGTGAAGTTCTAAGATCGGTGAAAAAAATAATTTTTGGGTAGCACATAAACGTGCGTGTCCAATACTTAGCTTACACTGTAGCGTGGTAGTGCAACCTCCACATGGTTGCAAAAAAAACATTAAGAACGCACTGACAATCTCAATGAACGGTCAATCTTATTGGCGGTTCAGGGTGCCTACATGCCAGTGCTCCACAACGCCGCATCGAGGCGTCCTAGCGTGCGAGATAGCACGCGCAATCTCTTAGCTCTACGGCGTACTCAGCCGTGCTCGTAGTTTCGGCGGCTGCCGCAAGCCACTACCACTGCGGCACATCATGCGGGCTTCGGTTACTAGTACGCGCAGGCTTTGTTAACACCGTTTGAAACACACTCCACAAGACTGGGAACGTCACAAGAAAAACACCGAAAAAAATTGATCACATAGATATGTTGACGATTTTATGCACTCTTTTGCCGGTTGACTTGAGAGCAATGGCCTTCAAGGAACTCAGCTTCACTTTTGAAATGCCAGAGCAATCGTTCATAAGATTTCGGACTTCAAAACTCATGAGATGAAGACACACACGCGCGGAGTTTCCAAGACTAAAGGACAGAAAATAACTGAGAAAGGATTTTGGACACTCCAAGTTAGCAAAACGATCCATCGTTCATGCTTGCTTCATCCAAAGTAACAGGAGATGAGATGTGCACAGAGTGTAGCAGACGCTAATCAGCAAACTGCGATGTTAAAAGGGAACAGCTACCCCGATACCGTCTTGGCCTCGATATTAGGAAAGTTCCTAATAGTATTAAAAGGCAAAAAAAAAAATTCAGACGAAACCAAGGAAAAGACACGGTCGGTCGTCGGTCGTAATCTTGTACGTTCATGAAGTGCCAGATGGCCTTAATAGGATTGCAGGCATGTCCGCTGTTCCAGTCGTTTTTATGGTCGTAAAAAAGAAATCCGGTTTACACGTGGCAGTGATTGATCATAGCGGGGCCGCAGAGCCCCACCTTATATAATCAAGCACGACACAGGACATATTGATTTTGACGCAGATGTATACTGCATACTGCTGTCCTGCGGTATGCAGTATACAACATCTGTGTAACATTCAATGCGTTTTGTCTTGTGCTTGAAGATAGAAGGCGGCGCTCTGCGGGCCATTTACTTTTTTTGGGAAGCACTGAAGAGTTGGGAGGCCTGTCTATAGGAGTCACTTTTAATAACTTGATTTTCGTCAACTCCTGCAGGAAGCCTGTGCTTGACGCTTCATGGTTATTAAATCTGTGCTTAGGATATTGTGTGTAGAATCCGTGGCGGAAGCCCTTTTCCTATAAAAATTGTTTATACATCGCTGTGAACGGTTCAAAAAGTACAGCGTGTATAAAATGCACTGAGATGCTGAAGATACTGTCGGAAAATTCGTGTTACGAAACTTCAGTCTTCGATGCTGCTTACGTAAACAGGCTCTCGGCTTAGACTGAAATTTGCGTGCAATGAGTTCATCTCACAAAAAATGTAGGAACAAATATTAGGAGCGTACTTTTGTTGGCCGAGATTCGGAGCGGCGAAATTGACCAGTCAGCTTAAATTCTAAAAGTTGTTGCTTGAAAATTTGATATTTGTAGCATATATATGTATATATATATATATATATATATATATATATATATATATATATATATATATATATATATATATATATTTATATATATATATATATATATATCCTGCACAATTCGCGACAAGCTGAGAGCGTATCTTATACCACCGAATGGTGCATTTTTACCTCCAGTTCATTGTTAAATATAAAAACTGTTCTGAACGTTACAGCAGCACCAGTTTGCTTCTGTTTCAAAGACAGCTCTTCGAAAGTGAGTCACCAGAATTCAGTACTATTTTTCAGTGGCATTTGGCTGTATGTGATGAAAGATGTGGAAGCGCTGCTCCTTTTTTTTCTTTTTTGAACTTTTTTTTAATTTATCCGACTTGTGGTTATTTATATACCTCGAAAAGCTTGAAAAGCTCGATAACTTTTCTATTAGAAATTTATTGAACAACCTGTAAAAACACTGAAAGTCTAGAAAAGCACGCTTAGGCAACGGAAAAACGCCCTTCATATTTGTGCGTTTCGTGCCACTTCCCTTCCGGCCTGCCACTTTACTCGGATGATCAGAACAGGTAAATAGTCACTGCGCAAAGTGACATTCATAATACGTACATAGAAACGCATTTTTTCTCCCTGTATCGCGGTCCTACTGAAAAGTGGGCGCTTATAACCAGCTTTGAGTTCTTTCATAACAAATTGGCAGAGGTATGAGTACGTAGATAAGCGCTCAAAAATCCATTTGTCGTCAAGGAGATCAATGTGCTAGGACAAGACACGTCGGGGACTTTTATTTCCCAATGCAAGTATGGCGCTTTCTGATTGTTATCTTGCTAAACATGGCGTCACTTTCTTATATCCTCTGCTTCGTACGTCAAGCGTAGTAAGAAGACGTGGCGTAAATCGGTTGCGCTATCAGACTTAACGGTGCCGCAGCAGCAGCGGCGTCGGCTAAAGTCGCTCTATTAGAGCAAGAATTACGTACTTTTACGAAGACCGCCTGTGCCTCTGCCCGCCTGACCTCGTATGGCACGAACTCAAAGGAGAAGACAAAAGGACTTGGCTTTCGAGGCGGCGATATGAGGACCTTGCTCTGCTTTCCACAAGTCCATTCTAGCAGCCTGTCAGGGTACGGTTATGAATTCGGGGTACAGAGACGTGTCAGCCAAGAACGGCGCTCGTTTAGTCTTTGGGTTTTAAAGAACCGTAGCCTACTTCAGTTTAGAACAGCTCGAATAGAAAAGAACAAGAACATTGTATGTGCTTTATTTAAAAAAAAGAAATCATAAATAATGCACAACGTGAGCTTAGGATACAAGTTCTCTCTGCTACACCAAATGAAAGCGCCTTCATGAATGTGATACTGTAGATGAGGTATCAGATTTTATGAACTGAATTTGCCAACTTAATTTTCAGGAGTCGAAAATGACATAAAATGTTTTACAAGATATAACTTATCAATCAAACATTAATAGTTTCAGTCGTTGATGTTCCTTATCGTCCATCAAAAACTAAATATGCCAGCGTTCTTGCACCAGTCTTCGATGAAGTGGTAACGTTGCGGTCAAGCCCGCAGACCGGAGCTCTGCACTCAAAATCCGAAGCTGATGAGGTTAACCTCCTTGTGAAACTTTATAAAACTGGTCCAGCAAATGTCAGCCAAGCACGTCACTGAACAAGAAAGTCCCTCATTGGGAAGCCCATCTTTATGGGCTTTATGGTGCTTTATGGATACTAATTTGAAGTTTTAAAAAGTTGTATAGAGGAGGGCTTTGTGGTAAAGCTAACTTCCGCAACACTCACAATACACTTTATAGCAGCACCATCAACCGCACTGCCCATCCCTCACCCTGGTGCACTCCAGACACTGCAGCAAATAGCAGCGCTTGATTCTGGTGCCCTTACCTTGACATCTTTCTGTGTAGGTTAAGAAGTTTTCATTCCTAGAGAAATTTTTTCAACAGCTTCAGCGTTCGAGAGCACCGATTCAAGCTATGTCTCCAGCGGTGTCGACATCTCCTCAAAGCTGAGCCCGTAGGTAATCAGCTAAAAGTAAAGTTTAAAAGCCTCTGCGTTTATTATATTGCGGCCCCTGTCCTTTCATCCGCAACAGCAGAAAGTGTTTAGCCAAAAACTCCAACGTCCGACAGGACATCGTCTTTTCAACAGGCACCTGAAGCCTGTTTTCGATATGGAGACCCACCTCTTACACCCACCCAGGTCGTTTTAATATACAGGGTCTGTTCTGAAAGTAGTAGGACTGGTTTTTTCCTGGGCGAACGGGCGGACGAGAGGTGGTCTACGCGTGCAGGATCGTTGAAGGGGGATATTGGGAATGCTGGGGAAAATCGGCAGTCGGCTCTCGGACGTTGAAGAGAGGAGGTCGCTTGTACTGCGAACCCCTGTCGAAACGTCTCGTCACGCAGAATCGTCGTGCGTTTACTGGATTAGCGATACGCGATCAAATTTCGAGTAAATCTTGGTAAAATGGGCAAAGAGACTAACAACATGATTAAGGAGGCCTACGGTGACGCTTCCATGGGTATATCAGGTGTTTTTTGAGTGGAACAAGCTTTTCCGAGAAGGTAAGGAAAGAGTGGAGGAAGACGACCACTCCAGACGCCCTTCGACCAGCAAGACCAACGAAAATGTGTAGCGAGTGAAACATTTACTTAACCGTGATCGTAGAATGAGTATCAGAATGATTGCTAATGATTTGAGCATTCCTCAATCCCAAGTTTTTGAGATCGTGACAGAAAACTTATCCATGAGGAAAGCGTGCGCGAAGTTGGTGCCTGGAGTGTTGTCAGAGGAGGAAAAGGACAACCGGTAGGATCTTCTTCATCATGTGACTGAGGACCCCGATTTTTTGCCCAGCACAAGGCGGCAACGCTGCCTCAGCCCCCCTAGAGCCTTGATTTGGCCCCGCCAGACGTTTTTCTATTCCCGAGAATAAAATCGACGTTCGAGGGGAAACATCACGGATCGGTAGAGGTGGTTCCACAGGCCGTGACGAGGGAGCTAAACAGCATTCCGGTCCAGACGTTCCTGGAGGCGTACGAAAACTGTAAAACTCATTGGCAGCAGCGTGTAGGTGCGGAAGGGTGCTACCTTGAAAAATTGTAATCGTTTGTACTGTTCTCTAGAATAAATTTTGTTTAAAAAAATGAGTCCGACTACTTTCAGAACAGACGATGTATGCTGCTAATTCGGTCTCCAACTTCCCACGACTGCCAAACCACAGTGTCTTTCAAACCTGAAGTTTTGTACTCGATAACCCCTTTTAATAGGGGCCCGTCTATAATATAATAAAAGAACGAGGCAATGAAGCGTCTTCTGTAGCAACGCCATCTACTGTCCCATCAGTTCCGGGTGATCTACGACGACGAGACGACTGCTGGGCCTAGCTCGAAGCGAGCGCCCACAGTGCATACTGTCTGAGGTGACCATCGAGATACTGAATCCATCTATTTCGAAGCTTTTCATGTACATCACATTTGGTTTAGCAACGAAACCTGCGTCATTTTGAGGATCCAGTGGTGGATATATTTATCACCTCCACGGCATGTTCAGCACAAACCGTACTCCACAAAATCACGTGTCACGGTAACTTGATAAGGTAACTCCGGAGAGCTCCAAAGGTCAATAACTAGCTTGGAGTAGAAAAGGTCCATATTTTGATACTTCCTTGATTTAACAGTTGCAAAAATCGATCTTGTGATAGTGTGTACATTATTCAAACATTGAAAAGCAGAGCGGAAGCAAGAATTTTATCACGTCTGCTACGAAAGTAGCAACATAGACTCAAAGCGAATATGATATCTGAGAATGAATTATATCCCTGTCAAATTTCAATTTTTAGAAATTCATTCCTGCTTTAAATTTGATTCAAGAATGTATAAAATTTCTCTCATGACCCCAACTTAACATCATTTTCTTTCTGATAGACACATCAACGTCAAGTACCTTCAAAAGTAGCAAATTACATTTATATCCATCTTAGAAATCGATTACTTACGTAACAAATTGTAAGCAACACTGTTGTTCTTTACTCGCGTGCTGGCTTTATGTTTTGAAGAATACAGTCGTCTCACTTTGCCTACCTAATAGCAGGGCGAAATTAGCTTATTCATAGTAGAGATGTACACCTGCCGTTACTTAGAAAGAAGTGGCGGGAAGGGGATCGCCAATACGGAAACGCGAGAATACCATGTCCAGTATGTCAAAAAAACTGCAAACAACACGCAAAACTCGTAGAATGCTGTGTGACAACGAGAGAAGTCACCTTTCCTCCTTTAGATTACTTACGTTGCAAAGTTGTCCTTAAAGATCAAAGCGATTGAATCTGATGGAATAAAATGTGTAGTTGTGCAGCATGCCTAATCAGCGATCTCTCCTTTGCAGCGCAGGGGAAGCAGTGGATTTGTTTACGTGCCCCAACCGCACGACGCAATCTGCAGTTTTCTGCACGCTGAAAAGAGGGAACGATAGGTGCACAGTAGCCGTTTTCCCCGTTTCCGCTCACTCCCACGTGAATGATCATAGACAGCCTAAATCACGGGACCAAACACCGCGCAGTCCTAAAGCTTACAGGGGCTTCACATCTCTGTGGCCAGTTTTCTTCTTCAAGTGAGCAGCTGAATAGAGCAGCTTTAAGTTCACGAGCACATCGATACAGACCATCGACGCCACAAACTCTGGCGTCAAGCCAGTGATAAGAACTTTCTTATAACAACAAATTATCTCCTTTCACTAAAGACGTAGAGGACTCATGAAACAGACATAATATTCATGGACATTTGACCTCAGCCAAGCACTGTGCGTTAATAATATCAACGCTGAACATTATCGGAAAAAAATTAAAATTTTCTGCCCCAACTAATTTAAGCAAAAACAAAACGTTAACACACTAAAATGTCTAGCGGGATTGGAATGAGCACCGGAAAAATCCAGCTTCGGTTCCAGGAGTCTTAAGCCCCCCATGGACTGTTTTTAGTGAGCGAAAACGTGCCGTGTGAAAGCGCCAACAGCCACGCCGCCTAATTTGCATTATTGTGAACGTCTCTCGTACCCGCTTCCTGCGCCCTTGGACGTGCAATGCTGGCAGCGCAGTCACATAGGTGTCACACGCGGCGCGTTGTCGTGAGCGAAAAAGGCTTCGCGCGGTCGCGGCTTAAGATCACTCGTCCATCTACAAAACCTCTCCCGATACGTGCTCTAAAGATTATGATGATGATGTCCTCACGCTTAATGGCACATACCCACGACGGGGGATTGGCCAGGGTGCATACCGGATACAAACTGTACATCTCGTGCTTTGCGTTCTGAATCGCCGTCTTCTTCAGCTTTGAACAACTTGTGCGGCATATCCAGATGCTTGACGAGAGGGGTGGTAAAATTCTATTCGGCTTTATATTTCACCCCTTCCTTCTAAGTTTGCCTTGATTGACAGATTGTGATTGTGTTTCCCGTTCTTTTTCTCTTCCTTCTTTAATCCCCTCATTCCCTTTCCCAGTGCAGGAGAGCCAACCGGAAACCTTTCTGGTTAACATCCCTGTCCTTCATCCCTCTCTGTATCTATCTAAGCTTTCGGTTACTCTACGCTAGCAAGAAGTGCTAGGTATCTACTAGGTAGCCTGTGGAACCTTTTGTAGCCACATACGGTGGTGAAAACGAGGGGGAACGCGTCGCTAAGGTGCATGAAGATTGGCTGACAGCTGTTTCTCGTCAAGCAGCGAAAGCATCGAGGGATAATAAATACACCGCCCAGAACTAAGACGGTTGGCTGAGTGCGGTGGGGTGCAAAGCTTCAAATGCTGGGAGAGAAGCAAAGTGTGCAGACGAGCTTAGATGAAGGTACCCGCCCACCAAGCTACGAAACCATCCAGAGAAACCATGCTCACCTGCTAGCACGAAGAAGAGGAAGGGGTGAAGGCAGGCGAAGGTTCAGGAGCTAAAGGACCTGGCAACAATCCGAGTGTGGCTACCACCAGCTATGAGCTGAGCTACACTTCCCTACAAATATTATAGTTAAACTACAAATATTTTTGCTCACTGGTGCGGTATTTTTTTTTAGGTTGAATTCCATTCAATTCTGACGCCCTAACAGCAACAGCACAGGAAAAACTGCGTGCACAATACATACGTGAATGACGAAAATGTATTTTCTTAGGATGACTTTTGAAAACAGCACCAACATAATGAACTTATGCATAATGATAGATCAAGGGGATGTCATGTTTAAACCGAAAACACATTAGAAACTAGAGCATAGCATTAATTTTCTCTCGACAACTTTCCGGAAGACATGCACAGAGACGAGTAAAATAGTGTCCTTTGAAGAAACACTCCATTCGCTCATTTATTGAAAAAGAAAGCTCGAGGATCGAGTGTCCGAAGGGTTTTATTTCTATTTGTGTTGAGATAAAAGCTACTAAAGCCTACCGTTTTGAAAGTGCTCAGGGGGTGAGGTAAGCTATGGCAAAACAATTTCAGACCATAGCACATTTTTGTTCAAGTTCTTTGCTGAACACGTGCATTTTGTGTAACGCGAACATAATCTTTCGTGTAGGCTTGAAGCTTTTATTAGGGTTGAGTCTTTCTTTCTTTCAAAACATTTCCAGCGTGGTATATCCGTATATTTTGCTAGTGTTCAACGTTTTGTTTTCCCGAAAGAACATATGGTGTGTTCTGCGCATGAGAAAATTGCAGAAAGCGCATAACCTTTTCTTCTATTAGTAATACCGTTTGAGGCTTAACTCAGTCGTGCGCCAAAACAAAAGAGAATGGGTAATGTCTACTGTGCAGTGTCGGTGCAAGTTAGAGAATTCCTGATGGTCTTATTAATCAGACCCCCCCCCCCCCCCCCTACTGCTTTCCTGATAGCATCAGTGGCTCCGGGTCATTAAACTTTGCAGAACCTGAGCGATCCATATATAATGTGGGAAGCCTACAAGGATTTCAAAATAATATTTTCTTGATGATCGAAAGGACTGCTTTTTTCATTAAGGAAATCCTACTAGAACACTGATTCTGATTTCATTCAGACACAAAACAAATTCTTAAGCTACTGGCGTACCTTTAGTAAGAAAAATGAGGGCTTTTTTTTTACTAGCAATTTAAGGCACTTTTCTTTTGACGAAGTGGTCAACCAAACTAGGAGACATCATCTACTTTCACAACGAATACGCTCAGCCTCAGGTGTTCCCTAAAGAAGACGTCAATTTTATACAGCTTAGAATGAGCCAGGCCAAAAATGCTTTCATGTTAAAACACTGGATGCTATAACAATTTTTTGGGAACGGAAACTAATTCGACAAACAAAGTGTCCGTTGTGCGCTCTATATGATTTTGCGATTTCCTACCATAGACTATTTCATACTGTTCTGAGTTTCTAGTAGAACATTGTACCGTTTATGTGATCAATAAACTGTGAAAAATGTACATATATGCAAGTCGTTGGAAGCCCTGTTCGAAATTTTCTTTCTAGTATGACTTTTTATGGAGCAGCGCCAGTTCTGTATGGTTATTTTTAAAAATAACTATACTGAACCCTTTGTATCAGCGCAGGTAATGCGCAGAAGGAATATTGTTGATTTTGAAAAATATTTTTCAAGTCATTTTCATAATGCGAGAAAGATAAACATTGGTCGTTATTTTTCATGCAATTTTCCCCAGTTCTTATATGATGCCATACCTCTCGTAGTTTTCATTATATTCGGAAAGCTAACTAAATTGAACAAAAACTGAAAGAAAATGAATAAGACACTAAAACTGAAGAAATGCCTTAAATGACATATTTTACTACTCGTTTCTCTGAGCAAATCGCACAGGTTGTTCTTTTTATGCATTTTTCGTTCTATCTGGTCCAATCGGGAAAGCATTCGTCTCATTTTTTGGGGGAGCCATTTGCGATTCCAATCAGACCTTTCGAAGCTTTGAAAGGATCAGCGTACAATAAAGACGCTTTTACTTGCGAGCTCCGGTGTCATGAATGAGCGAAAATTAAATTGGTGTCTTAAACAAAATCAAAGAATATTAAAACGAAAGCACACAATTCAAATACTGTGATTTAGTAAAACGTCAGCAGTCTCGGATCCACCATTCGCTTCACGAAGTAGAATGGTGAATGCTCTTTATGAAGATAAATGGAAAACCAAAACTGCGAGATATCGACAAGTGGTGTCACACGCTCGGTTCATTGTTATTTCGGCACCGGTCTCTATGATGCCCCGCGGTTTCTCTTACACTCGGTAGCAAACTTTTGTAAGAACTATTCTGTCGCATGTTGAGGATATTTACGCTCCAACTTACCATTGCATTTAGAGCAATTGGTAAAATAACGAGTAAACATATACATTATTATTTATGGTGATTATTGATCTTAATGTTGGGTGTTCATTGTCGGAAAACCGAAACCTATTAACAAGTGCGTGCTCTTGTGCGGTACGCACACCGATTCTTTCTATAGCCGCCGACCTGATAATATTAATTATTGTCATGGGCATATATTTTTTTTTCGCTGCACACAATCTTGCTCTTTCGCAGACTTTTAGCTTTATGTTCTTATTCTGAATTAAATTCAATGAAATTCAATAAATTAAATGAAGCGTGCAACACACATTTTCATGATAGTTATAAGCCTTTTTCGTTTCCTCAAACGTACGTATTGCAAAAGAACGATGAGCGTGCTAAACGTTTTCGGAAATTTCGATCAACCCGACACCAGAGATCGGTATTCTAGCGGTCATAACTGGAATGATTTGCTCAGCACGTGGACACTTCATAATTTGAGCCGCAAGGTACAAACTGAAGTGTTGTGCTAAAAGAAAGGAAAGAAAGTCTAGTCTGGCAAGGCATGCTCCAACCCGTTTGTAAAACATTCCTAATAATGACAGCATTAAATTGGCCGTGGGTGTTTCATAGTCTCCATATTTACGAAACTGACATTTCTCCTAATAAAACTGTTTGTTCACGTCAGAGAGCAACACTATGCCAAATATGGAGCCAGTAATGAAAGTTTGATTCCGTGGGTATTTGGAAATCACGAGTGTGAAACGCGAACAACAATAATTCTTTTTATAGTGGTACGCTTCGAGGTGGACCTAACTGTACCTTGTAACGTGCTCCCAAAAAGAGCCCCGCTAAATGCACGAAGCAGATCGCTCTCACTTGCGTCACAAGAAATCGCCAGTCCGAGCTGAAACCAATAAGCAGCTGAAACCAAAGCAGTAAGCAATTTTACCGTAGTGTCATTTGAGATTTACGACCTCAAAATGAAACAATTGAGCTCGTCAAGAACGATGGCCATCAAAAGTTGAACTTCAGTTTGGAGTTTTATTGAGAGGTTGAAAAAAGTTTCGTTGACCTTCACAACTTATCTAAAATTAAAACAAATCAGGGTTCGGACATGTACTTCGCTCTGAATCAAGCGGCCAAATTTCTTTCGATGAGGTTCTTGAAACTAGATGCCATTTCGGAAAGCTGGAACAGCCAATTCATTAGATAAACGGCTTTTTGCAGCGCACCTCGTTTAGCAGCTGGAAGCCACAGCGCCATTATTAGTCCACCGGTTTTGTAATAGAATACCTTTTTTTCCTTCAATAAAAAAAATGGGGTAATCGGGTGACATTTTAGTTCTGATTTCGGAGCTGGCTTCAACTTCCGTTTCAATAAAAGAAAATCATTAAATAAATGTTCCTCTTTAGAGACTACACAGCGGATCTATTTCTTGTGCTCTTACGTGTCCTCCCACGTAAAATATGTGGGTAGTCTTCCCACCTAACTGCGTCTAAATTTACGCTTTACTGCCATAATGCACCCTAAACAAGTATTTTTGAGGCACTTCCTTCACTACTGAAGGGCGCTACGCTAAAGAGCTTCAATGAAGAAACAACGAATATAGAAGAGAGCTTGTCAAAATAAACACAGGAAGTCACTACTATTAGACTTTATAAGATATAGAGACGTGCAGGTGATAGCGTTGGCACCTCTTGCAGGCAGTAAAAACGCAGTTTGCCCTGTTGTTTTTATTACAATGCGCATGCATATTCTGACATGATATTTTACTCGCTTGTGTTGAGAATTTTCAACCACCGAAGTACAGGCTTGGAGTTGCCGCGTCTTGAGTACCGCAAGTAAATGGACCCGGCTGCCAGTGCTTAAACAAAAATGATGGACCCGTGCTACTCAGAGAAGAATAGAGAAGGATTTGGTGGTAGGACAGAAGGAGTTGTTTCCTACAAATTGGCCGATAAAAATCAATAACTTCGGTGGGGAAGGCACCTACCGACACATTCTGGCTTCAAGCCGTCATAAAACTTACAAGCCTGCAACAGCTCTTACAGGCCGACGTGCGCTCCGTTTCGATACTCAGAGTGCGGCGCAAATATAGCTGATGAACGTTTTCAAAGAAGGTATCAGTTTTTAGACAAATGTACCGATGCCATTTTATTGGAATGCGACACTTCTGACTTCAAACCGCGCAGCCTTTCAAAATCGGTTTCAGTTATGTGTCGCACAGTCTTAAACTTGCAGCGTAAAGCCGATGCCAAAGAGCCTTCCTTAAAAAAGACTTTCATGGTGTAATTTCTGTCACGCAGTGACTCAGTGCCTTCAGATATGTGAAGTCAGCTTTAACAGAAAATCAACTGGAAAGACTTTGGCTCGGTGCTCTTTTCTATGCTTAAGATTGAAACGAATGCAAGACACGCGAACAAACATCCAAATTATGTGCACACCGGGTCAGACTGGCAAAGAAGGGGGAAACGCAGCCGCGCGCGCTGCCGCAGCTCAAATGGGTGGGCTTCATCAAACGTACAATACCCCGCACCTCAATTTCCTCCTGAAGCGGGTAGGTCAACATCCGTACCGAAAAATAGTAAACAAATGCTCTCCCGGCAGAGCACTTGTGCGCTACGTTCGCTCCAAAATAAAAGAAAACAGCAGGGGTCGGTTATCGAAAGTAACACTAAGGGACAGCTCACTCGGCCTAAACATATATTCTTAAGCAACGTTACTGAAAACGCAGCGTACGCCTGTACATATTTCACAAATGATCTCTTGCCGGCAACGAAACACCTGTGCACAACAGATGCAGCCACTTCCAAAAACATTGTAGAGCCGATCTGCGACCCGATGGACTAGCCCATCTTTCTCGCGAAGGGAAACAAAATTTAGCACAAACCACATGGCGACATAGCTACCCTAGCAGACCGGATACGATCAAGCTCCGCCGCGCAACCTGCTATCGCGGCGTAAGGTAGTGATTGCGGCCTGCTTCGAGTAGTGTAACAGAGGTCAACTTACTTCTGACACGCAGCTCTGAAGACTCTGGAAAAGACCGACAAGAAGTTGCCTCTGCACTTACACTGCCATGCCACCTTATTCCCCAAAAGCGGCCGAGAGCCATCCTTTCGTTGAGATACAGGTTTTATTCACTCGTACACCTGGATGTCTAAAATGTTACTGAAATCGTTCGCCTTCACCGCACACGAAGGTTCTTGCCGGACGCTCGTCGAGCCAACCGCGTGCGCCGAAGCACCGATGACGGCTGTTAGAAAGCGGCTAACATCACTTCGGCTCACGCAGTGCCTGCAGTTCGTGTCTATGACTTCCACAGGCGAAAACATTGCATTGTAATCTGCAATGAAACCTGGTGTCCAGAAAAAAGTGGCGTTTGAAAATCTCCGTTTCCAGGAAAATAAAAACGAAATTCCGCAGGTGTGGGCAGGTGAACGCAAGACGAACGTTCAGATTGCAAGGGTAGCATGCAGCTCATAAGTCATGAATTTTTTTTCCAATGGTATCTATTCCAGAGAAGCAGAGTTCTATATACGTGAATCATGTGCAAACCACGAAGAAAACACTCTCAAATCAACACCTTATATAAGCGACACGCAAGAGGAAAGGCTCCACACAGGGCACGTTTATACTACATCATAATACGACGCACATAAGCAACGATGCGTTAGAGAAAGGGCAATGAAGAAAACAGAGTTAGGAGTGGCTGCCACTCTAGCTCAAACTTTGAGTGCGGATACAATTTTTTTTAGATGAATAATCATTCTTCTGTTGTGGTCCTATATAGAAACGACAACAGATGTGTAGTCCATCAGAAAGACCATGTATAAAAGTTCACCAACAAATGGCAGTACAGTGGGATACCGCACTCAATTCGGTGTCAAATTTTCTTTCCTTCAATGTCCGTAGCAAGACATCCCAAAAGTGTACTGCATTTTTAGATGACTGTAAGTACAAATAACTCTCATGGAGCAGTGGTGCGCAGCGTTTATACGATGCGCTACTGCTCTGCAATGACAGGTGACCCCATCGGTGGGCCTCGTGCGGCCCACATACCTCTTCTCGGGCGACCAATCTTTAATACAACTGCCACCTGCCATAGTGAGCAGTTTGGTTCCTTCCCGGCAGGCAGGCTGTGACGACGCTGCAAGCTCAAGTGACCTAGGTCGCCCACCTGCCTCCTAGGTTGCTCTCTGAGCCCCACCCGTCACAGTCATGCTCATGATTTTTTGCCCACCGGATTTTCCGGACAACGCGGCCTTTCACTACATGACACTGAAGCCATAGCTTTCGCATTCAAAGCACTTAAGAAGCCTTGAGTGCTCTCCACAATCCTTTTTTCACAGGTGCCTACTGTCACTTTGATCTTTGCACATGGCAGGGATTTTTGCTCCTCCTGATGCCAGAGAAACAGGTAGAGCACTTAACCTCCGCCTTAAGGGTATGTCGTGATAGCGTTAATGCGATAATGCCCTTATATGCGGAATGGGTTATTCTCTGCATTCATAGATCATTGGGAGTCTTCATGCTAATCCTGCGCAGTTATGCAGCGGTTAAGCGATACACTACTGCCTTGAGATTGCAGGAGATGCTACATGTATGGCCTCTGAGACCCACTCTTCCCAAGACACCTCTTACGACCAATAATTAATTTGTACCGAGGGATTCGTTCTTGCTGCAGGATAAAATGAGACTTTCTGACAGTGTGGAGCTTCTGAGCAGGCTAATTTTATTCTGCTCAAAAGAAAACGAATTCGGAACGAGAGAGCGAAGGCAACGAGAGAAAAATGTTGCGGCGCCACGCAGTTGTGAGGCGTCCCAAGTTATCGAAGAGCGGCACTGATGCAAGAGACATCTGGCGTGTTCCAGCGACGGCGGTGCCGGCGTCCCCGTCGGATCCTCCCCACGTCTTCTACAAATCTGACTTCCACCTGCAACGTTGGGCAGTCTGCTGACAATGAGATGGGTAGGTAAAGGCGTTGATGAAAAGACTTACTTGGTGGGAAAGGCGCAACGATGGCACTGGCTCTTCTGTGACAAGGGCTGCTTAACGCTACCTGGTTTGAAACAAGACCGCACACTTTCCTATTTTCACTTCCCAGAGCTGGTTTGTGTATGCATACTTTAGTGCGTCAGCACTGGAGCTACAACTCAGCCCCATAGCCACTGTCTGCAAGGTCCCTTTGTGGAACGTAGGTGGCCCACCTTCCACCCATGCGGGTGTCACTGAGCCACCCTGTTCCCAAGGCAGCAAAGAAACCCGACAAACATCGATGAAAGCGGCGAGTGCTGCCTGTAGTGCTTGGGCGTTGAAATCCCATCAGAAGTAACCTAGATGGGAGGTGGGCCAGCTAGGTCACGTGATCTTATCATGTCATTACAACCGGCCACCGGATTGCGAGCAAACTGCCTCTTGTGGCAGGTGCCTGCTTACCTAATGAACAGTAGCAAGAGTTAGTTCGGTAAGAGCAACCTGGGTCTCACAAGCCTAACGGTGGAAACACCTACTATCGCAGGGCAGTGGCGGATCGCATGACCACTGCACCACTGTGCCAGAGGTGTTATGAGGACTCCCAGGGATTTATGAATTTGAGGCATAGGATGTCCAATGAGAGAAATAAAAACGAAATGTTTTTGCGCATAATGAGCATCTGGCCTAACTGCGCTGAATCATCCATCCTTTTTTTCTTCAGGAAACCACCTTTTCTGGTAAGGGACCATTAAATAAAAGGAAGGTTTGAGTTGTTGACATGGAAGGTAAAGTTACAGATTTATGGACGGCGCAATTAATGCAGCATCCTGAAAAAGAGAGCCATGCGCAGGATAGTATGGAACAAAAGTCGGCAGTTCGTCTATGCAGAATGCGCCGCATATTTCCCTGAGGCCAAGCTTTCTTAGATCTTGAACTCAGGAAGTGGGAGGTGTGTACTTAGCAGCTGACATTAGCCAATAGGTATATCGTAGCAAACATAGTCCCTCATCATACTATGGTACCTCCTGCGGCTGACTTTTCAAGGAGCCTGAAAATATTCCCACAGATCGCACGCTGCATACCCAATATGTGCAGATTAAAAACAACCAGAACTCACTCATTTCGTTGCCCATTCATTGAGGATTCATAAGACTATTAACTGCAATGTCTATTTGAATAGCCATAATATGACGTATTAAGCAAACAAGGAAAGGGGATGAGGGGCTCGTTATAAATATGACAGAAGCCAACAGCCACAGAAACCAAGGGGCACAGGGGATATATTTTTTTAATTAATTCATTTATTTTTGTTGTGTTGGTCAATTTAGAATATTACTGAATATGTTATCGCTTAATGCTAATTGATTAGAAAAGCAGAAGAAAAAACAACCACATGCCGCCGCTGGGATCCGAACCCACGACCTCCGAATTACGCGTCCGATGCTCTACCTCTGAGATGCGGCGACGGCTGTCAAATCTTCTGCTTTCGGGGGTATTTATGTTTTACAAGTAACCTAACCTTGAGAGTGTTCATCAGCGCCACCCACGTGCATAAGCGGCGGACGTGGAACGTCCTGAGTTACCGCAGGTGTGACGTAGAACGTCATCGAACGAAGAGGGTGGAAGCTAAGTGAGAACCCTCTTATGCTTCCTATGGCGTCAAGGCTTCCTATGGCGTCGGATCCCACCGGCAGCATGTGGTTGTTTTTTCTTCTGCTTTTCTAATCAATTAGCATTAAGCGATAACATATTCAGTAATATTCTAAATTGACCAACACCACAAACTAAATTGTAACGATGAAGAAGTTCCTGTCCAAGCGAAGACGACGACGAACTTCTGACCGTTGTGTTGAGCGGCATTGCCATCGCTTAGTGTGTGTGCTCGTGGTGCTCGACCTCTGTGTCTACGAGGCCTGTGTCTCTGTGTCTACCGCCGGCGCACAGTACTCTAACCATCCCAGTACCCATCTTACATTTGGTGGAGGTGCGGGGTAGAAATCTCCATCGTGGAGCTGCGTAACCGCACTCTTCCCACGCTTGAAATGCCAGAAGACGCCCAAAAGCAATCTGTGCAAACGGGACCAGCTCTCATCTGCGCCGGCTCCTTTCGCCAGCGAGATCCGGCAATCTTCAGCGGAGCCGATGAGAATGACGTGGAAGACTGGCTCGCGTCATACGAACGGGTGTACCTGTACAATAGATGGGACGACGATACGAAGCTGAACAACGTAATTTTTCACTAACGGGGGTCGCTAACCTCTGGTATCGGAACCATGAGGGAGACATCCGAACATGGGCGGCCTTCAAAACGAAGCTTGCCAGAGTCTTTGGTCGCCCCACTGTCCGGAAACTTCGGGCTGAACAGCGTTTGCGTGAACGCTCGCAGCACGTCGGCGTAAGCTTCACCAGCTATGTAGAAGAAGTCATTGACTTATGCAAACGTGTCAATGCGAACATGTCCGAAGCCGACAAAACAAAACACATCTTGAAAGGTATCGACGATGATGCCTTTCAGATGCTATTGGCCCGCGACTTGCGCAACGTTAATGATGTGTTCACGCTCTGCCAGAGCTTCGAGGAGCTGCGCAAACAGCGGTTACTGACTCGGCAACATCAAGCCCAGGCTGAATCACTTTCTGGACTGGCGCCTGCAGCTTACAACACCTCTATGCTGCAGCAAATCAAAGATTTCGTCCGTGAAGAGGTAGCTCAGCAACTTTCTCTTCTGCCTAGCCCTCAACAGGCGCCGCCTTATTTGGCCCCGGCTCTTCGACAGGCCATACAACACCAGGTTACTGAGGCGCTTCCATCCTTCCATCCTCCGCCACCTGTCGCCGCACCCTTGATTTACACCGATGCTTCTCCAAGGTCTGTCACCAGTCCCATGCCTTGCGCCGACGTCGCCCCAAGACCTGTAGCCGGTCCTCGGACTTACGCCGACGTTCTAGTACAGCCCCCGCCTCGTCCTATCCTACAATGTACGTGCCTGTGCAAGCGTCTTCACCTTCCCTGCGACCAGCTCGCAGAGCAAGCAATCCGTGGCGCACGAGTGACAACCGTCCTGTATGCTACACTTGCGGAGTGCCTGGCCACGTCGCGCGCTACTGCCGTCGCCATCTCCAAGCGCCAGCACCACGCGCGCAATCTTCGGGGTACTGGCCTCCAACCCGTCAATATTCTGAGGCTGTCGACCAAACGCCAAGTCGTCGTTTCTACCCTGATCGTTCAGCCCTCTCCAGCCGCCGCTCCCCTTCGCCACGACGCCGCTCTATCTCCCCCATGCGACGTCGCCCTAATTCTCCTCAGCAGGAAAACTAGGCGCCGCAGTTCCGGAGGCAAGAACTGCGCACCCGTCGAAATTTCGAAGACCTCATCGATGACCTGCGAATCTTATTGATGTTTTTGTTGAGGGCTTGTCTGCGATGGCTCTGATAGACACCGGTGCAGCGATTTCGGTAATGGACGAAAAGTTATGTACTTCTTTAAAGAAAGTTATGATGCCAGTTTCGGGACTAACGCTGCGCACGGCCAGCGCACAGCCGATTACGCCGTTAGCAGCATGCACCGCTCGAGTTCGAATCCAGGACACACTATACTGCATCGAGTTCGTCATGCTGCCTTCTTGCTCACATTCTTTAATTTTAGGGTGGGATTTCCTGTCGCGTCACGAAGCTGTCATCGACTGCGCTCGCGCAGAAGTTGGGTTCTCCGCTTTGCCTAATGTCTCGCCAGACGCTGCTCCTTCTGTTCCCTGCGCTAAAGCCGTCTTCACCGAAGACATCGTCCTTCCTCCCAGCTCCACTGCGCTTGTAAGCATCTCTTGTGACTCTGTTTGTGATGACGTTGTTCTCTTCACGCCGGCCTGCACTTTCCTGCGCCGCAAGTCCCTCCCGCTGCCCTACGCTGTGCTCACTATTTCTGCTGGCCTCTCCGTGCTATGGGTCTCTAACCCGTTTTCCTTCCCTACTGCTTTGCGCCATGGCGAATGTCTCGGCAGTGTACAATCTATTGCGTTCATTCTCACCTGTGAGGACCCCGCCGATTCACCTCATCTAGCCATGACTGCGCTCAGCCCTCCATCTTCTGCGCCTGATTCCTCCGCTACAGACCTCTTCCTTCGCTCTATCGCCACCGATCTTCCTTCCCCGCAACGGACGCAGCTTCTTAACCTCCTTCACCAGTTCCGCTCCTCCTTCGACTGTCATCGGAGTTCCTTGGGCCAGACTTCAACGGTCACCCATCGTATCGACACCGGCAACCACGCACCAGTGCGGCCTACATCTGTCAAAGAACTGCGCAGCTTCCTTGGCCTGTGTTCCTACTTTCGTAGGTTTATTCGAAACTTTGCATCGATTGCTGCCCCTTTAACACAACTCCTATCCAGCAGCTCCGACTTTTCACAGTAGTCACCCGCATGCGACACCGCGTTTTATACCTTACGCCGCATCCTCACCGCACCACCTATCCTGCGCCATGTCGACCCGACGGCCCCTACCGAGGTCCACACCGACGCCAGTGGTGTTGGTCTCGGGGCTGTATTCGCGCAGCGCAAACCTGGCTTTGCTGAGTACGTTGTCGTCTATGCAAGCCGCACCCTGACGAAGGCAGAGTCTAGTTACTCAGTAACGGAAAAAGAGTGTTTGGCTATCGTTTGGGCTCTTACCAAATTCCGCCCTTATCTCTATGGTCGTCCCTTTGACGTCGTGACGGACCACCATGGGCTCTGCTGGTTATCCTCACTGAAAGACCCCTCCGGCCGCCTCGCAAGATGGGCTCTTAGTATACAAGAATACGACGCCCGTGTAGTTTATCGCACCGGCCGCAAGCACCAAGATGCCGACGCCCTTTCTCGCTGCCCCCTTCCGGTTGAGCTCGCCGGCCTCTCAGCACTCGAAGACTCCCCTCCGTTGCTTCACATCGACGACATGCCTTCAGCGCAGCGCACGGACCCTTGGATTGCGTCTCTGCTTGATTTCATCTCTAGCCCTACGGCGGCTTCTCCATCACGCGCTCTCCGTCGCCAAGCTCCTCACTTCGCCATTCGTGACAATCTCCTTTACCGCCGCAACTACAGCGCAGATGGTCGCAAGTGGTTATTAGTTGTTCCTCGCCATCTCCGCTCGCAAGTCTGTCATTATTTCCACGCTGACCCACAATGCGGACACGCAGGAGTCTTCAAAACATACAATCGGATCCGGCTGCGTTACTACTGGCGCGGAATGTACAACTTCATCCTTAAGCACATCCGCTCATGCCTGCCCTGCCAACGTCGCAAGCCCCCTGCTCACCGTTCTGCAGGCGAGTTACAGCCGCTACCTTGCCCACCGCGCCCATTCGACCGCGTAGGCATTGATTTGTATGGACCTCTTCCCTACACTGCAGCCGGTAACCGTTGGGCTATCGTCGCCGTTGACCACTTGACGAGGTATGCAGAAACCGCCGCCCTTCCATCCGCCTCAGCGTCTGACGTAGCCTCCTTCATTTTGCGACGGTTCATTCTTCGCCACGGCGCACCCCGCGAACTGCTGAGTGACAGAGGCTGCGTTTTCTTATCTGAAGTTGTCAAAGCCTTGCTCCGCCAGTGCAACATCATTCACCGAACAAGCTCTGCCTATCACCCGCAAACTGACGGCCTTACAGAAAGATTTAACCATACCCTCGGCGATATGCTCTCTATATACGTCTCATCAGACCATTCCAATTAGGATCTCGTCCTTCCGTATGTGACGTACGCCTACAACACCGCAACGCAGTCGACTACCGGCTTCTGACCGTTCTATCTTCTTTACGGCCGTCATCCTTCTGCTCCTCTCGATACCATTCTCCCATACCAGCCTGACGCATCTGAGTGTACTCCTATTTCGCAAGCTGCACGACACGCAGAAGGGTGTCGCCAAATCGCCCGTTCTCTCACAACTGAGGCCCTATACCGTCGGAAATCCCGCCACGACAGCCACCACACGTCCCCGCACTTTTCTTCTGGTAACCTCGTGTGGCTCTGGATTCCATCCAGTACTCCGGGCCTCTCCTCGACACTTCTTTCAAAGTTTCACGGCCCCTACTGAGTTGTGGAACGCACCTCGCCCGTTAATTACGATGCCGTCTCCTGATCTTCGCCGGCGCGGACGCGAGACTGTTCACGTCCAGCGCCTAAAGCCGTATTATGACCCGGCCATCCCACCTACGCCGTAAGTCGCCAGGATGGCTCCTCTTCTTCCCGGGGGGCAGTTGTAACGACGAAGAAGTTCCTGTTCAAGCGAAGACGACGACGAACTTCTGACCGTTGTGTTGAGCGGCATTGCCATCGCTTTGTGTGTGTGCTCGTGGTGCTCGACCTCTGTGTCTGCGAGGCCTGTGTCTCTGTGTCTACCGCCGGCGCACATTACTATAAGCATCCCAGTACCCATCTTACAAAATAAATAAATTAAAAAAAATTCCCTGTGCCCCTTGGTTTCTGTGGCTGTTGGCTTCTGTCATATTTATAACGAGCCCCTCATACCCCTTCCCTTGTTTGCTTAACTGCTTAGCGAGGGCCTCGGTACTGGCAGCCTTGACGCCATAGGAAGCATAAGAGCGTTCTCACGTAGCTTCCACCCTCTTCGTTCGATGACGTTCTACGTCACACCTGCGGTAACTCAGGACGTTCCACGTCCGCCGCTTATGCACGTGGGTGGCGCTGATGAACACTCTCAAGGTTAGGTTACTTGTAAAACATAAATACCCCCGAAACCACAAGATTTGACAGCCGTCGCCGTAGCTCAGAGGTAGAGCACCGGACGCGTAATTCGGAGGTCGTGGGTTCGGATCCCAGCGGCGGCATGTGGTTGTTTTTTCTTCTGCTTTTCTAATCAATTTGCATTAAGCGATAACATATTCAGTAATATTCTAAATTGACCAACACCACAAATTAAATAAATAAATTGAAAAAATCCCCTGTGCCCTTTGATTTCTGTGGCTGTTGGCTTCTGTCATAATATGACCTAGTTGCGCCGCGAGGAATAGGAGGAAATACTTTAAACACCGAAATGTGTTTAGGACACGTAGGCTTTTGGGAGCCTGCATGACCCCACTGCACTTAGTCGTTCATGAGTCCGTTATGATCCGTGACGTCGGCGGCCCGGTCCGTCGCATCTTCTGCGTGTCCCGGTACGCGGAGCGCAACAGGGCCTTCCATTCTCCCCAGCTGGTCAGGTGCTCCATGCTCCGCGGGGGAGGATCTGTCGGACATTGGAGGAGGATGCAAGTGAGGGTTTGCGATCTTGCGTTACGGAAGAGGTTGAGGTAATATTTGTTGCTCCCATTGTTTAACTATAACGCGTGCATGTTACACAGAATTGTATTTATGTGCCTTAGTTTGAAGTGAAAATTTCAGTTGATATTTAGCAGTCGTCCTATGTTTCTTTTCTATTTCTTTGTGCCCGTCTTTTTAGTTGGAATTTAACCACCAACTAGCCCTACCCTAACCAACTAGCCTTCACGTGTAGTTCACATTCCAGAGGGCTCATTCTAGTACTCCAATGACGTCAAAAAAGTTTCGCGAAAACGATGATCCCGCCACGATGCACTTTGCCGCCGAAATTTCTGAAATTGTGGTCCATGGTAGAAGGCTATGACATAATTATACGTTGCCAAGCTAGCATTACACTCTAAACTCATTTGTATGTTAATTAGAGTCCATGGTAGAGAGAGGGTGTGGTTGATGGTCCTTTGCGTTCACAAAAATGAACAAGGGAGGGAAAAACCTCAGGTTGCTTGAGCCAACGTTTCGACAAGGGGACTTGTCTTCGTCTGGGCAAAGCGTTCATCATTGGCAGGGATTAAATAGGGCCTTCGCTCCACTAATAAGAGGGCCGGCTCCCGCATTGATTCTTTTGGGCAGAGAAGCCAAATTGCTGGCCGAGAATTATCAACGTCAATGGCCTCACCCCGTCGCAAGATTAGATTTTCACATTAGGCGTCCGCCTGCTGTTTACCATATAACTGGGCCGTCAGCAATGAATAACAGAGTTTGCTCTCGAGTTACCCACTGTGGTCTCACGCTATGGCGCAATTTCGAACTAGATGAGCCGGCAGACAGGTGTGATGTTCGCGTTCGGCTGTTGTGCAGAAAGTGGGAGCTTCGAAAGATGTGGCGTGCTGCCCGGAATTTCGATCAGGTAGTAGGAGCGAACTTGCTCGTGAGCGTTTAAGAATGATAGGATGAGGCGTTCACCGAGAGTAGTTGCACGTTTCGGCATATGTTAACGCCCACCGACACAACTGACGTGTGAAGAATTAGGCGCACTTTTCACGCCATAATTTTGGAAGAGAAAAGGTTGATGCTGACTAGGCGCAGATAGGGGGGTAGGTAGATGAGACTACTTTGTAGCGCTTTCAGTACGGTTCTAATATTTATGACGAACTATCGCAGCTAGCACTGATGGGCTCCGGTCATTAACGTGCGAACGCTGATTAGCAGCACACACTTCTAACTATTTCGTCACAAAGCTTGCGCCAGCTGTAACAATCCACGAACTTCCCGTAGCAGTAGATTACTACGTACTTCAGCAGGCGATGTGCACCAGCTCTTCCCTGTGAAAGAATAAATGGTCGTAACAAATGAAAACTAGCCAGTCTCCTTCCTTGGAGGATTTTGAGGTGCCAGAGAGTAATTCTATATTTATTTTAAAGAATCTAAAAAGAAAATCTGGAAAGTACCGGAAATTGTGTTCTCTCAGCAGCTTACGATGCACAAATGGAAGGGAGAAAATTTATTGAGGACTAAAAGCCCAAAGTAAGGCATTTCAAAGAAGGATATGTATTCATGTGCAAAAATACACACAGCCCATCAATGCGTTTCTGAGCAGAGTGAAGTTATCGCTGCGGGGTTTACACGTCTCGATAGAAGACACAACATATTGATTAGTAAAACTGTGTACGCAGCTCAAGAAAACTGCTAATGATTGAAGGATTTAACCGGTGAATAAAAGAGGCCTAGAGCGTTTATGAGCCTTACAATACCTCAACCACAGATTCAAATCTCTGCAAGCTTATTTCTCATAATTTCACAGCTCGACCTTTGACGTTCCTATGTTTCCTGTGATATCCAACCTCAAACTTTTCAGTGCTGTTTCGTCACAGAGTGGCCGGAGCCGTCGGAAACAAAGGTGCTCTTTTCTGGCCTTCCAAATCTGAAAGCATAGCTGCAGACGAAGGATCACGTTAAAGAAATTGTGGCGTGAAGATTATGAGTGCCGTGTTTTGGCTTATTAAAATGCTCTATTTTGTGACCACAGATCACTCGAGCAGCCCATCCAACATCTTAAAATTGTGGCACTTCTCTACAATTACTCATCTCTAGAGAAAAAGTCGAGAAGGCGTAACGGTCCTCCATAGAGCAGGAGAATATTTGACAAAACAGTCAGCTCAGAGCTGTGTGCAACACTGAGTAAAAACGGAGACATTCGTGACTTCTGGGTTTGGGTTATGAGAAGAACAATAGCAGTGTCGCAGGATATATACTTCAGAAGAAAAGAGCACCTCACGTTTGTACGTGAGACGAAAAACGGTGGTTAGGACCACGTTTTGGTGGGCTAGTTGGCTAAGCATCTTGAATAAACAGCGCGAACATAGACGAGCACAAAAGACAAGAAAACGGACGACACAGCGCTGACTAACAACTGAGGGTTTATTGCTGATCACACAAGTATAAATACATAGATGCCGGCAGAGAGGGAAAGGTTTAGAAAGTGCAAAAAAAAAACAAAAGAAACATAAATGTGACAACAGCAACAGAAGCGCGCTAGAAATCAGCGGAGATTATTTTTTTTGCACTATATAAACCTTTCTCTCTCTGCTGGCATCTATGTATTTATACTTGTATGATCAGCAATAAACCCTCAGTTGTTAGTTATTGATGTGTCGTCCGTTTTCTTGACTTTTGTGTTCGTCTTTGTTCGCGCTGTTTATTCAAGAAGGTTAGGACCAAGACAACAAACTTTTTTTTTTGTATCGGAACAGAAGTAAGAACAAATCCACGCAATCGCCCTACAACAGTCCGGAACCTATCAGCTATTATCCGATATACAGCCAAATGCTAGCACAATCCGTTCACGGTTGAACACTTTGTCCAAAGGTGCATGCAGATGTCATCCTTGCAGAATAAGAGTACTTAGCTATGTTTAGGATTTCCGATTAGCCGCAAGGAAAATCATGCAAAATTTTAGAAAAATTAATTATTGGCCATGAAAGAGACCCCTACTCATCCTTGAAGGAGTTTCGCAAGCAAAGCAGGTCTATTATGGGTGCTTGTAACAACATTCTTGACAGTCGTTATCGACAAATTGTACTGTAGTGATGTGTTTTTAACAAAAATTTTTAGATGAACCGCAGTGAGGAAAAAGAGAACTTTAAAGCCTCCCAATCTATTTGCACTTTTTCTCCTTTGATTGGTTCGCTTCCTGCTTCTTGTGCAATAAGGTGTTGGAGTATATACTCCGTACATGATCAAAACATTGAAAAGAAGGGCGAGCAATTTTTGCAAGCCGAAACGTTTTCCGCCTATATCTGGCACAAGGAGAAAGCTCTGCTCGGTGAAGTCGGAAGTGACATTCGGACACCGAGGGGGATAGGAGAAATAGTATGATGGGAAGAGCAAAATGATTGAAAAATAAAATATCCCTGCCCGTGTTACCACGTTTGACAGGCTTAGGGGGTCGGACCATCGAAAGAGTAGGAGAGTAGGAGTATACAGAACAAGTGGGTGGGGGGGGGGGGGGGGGGGGGGGGGGGGACAAGACTGCACACAACAAGAAAACAGCAACATGGCAACAAAGTAACATTGCACTCCAATCAAGCGATTGCTGGGTTCTCGCATTACACAGCGCAACGTAAACGTCTGTCCGTTTTTATTACTTTGATAAACTGTTTCTGAGAGCAAACAGATTCTGCTTCCTTTTTTTTTAAACGATACGTTTACACAACAAATGAAAGGTATTTCTGGTTAAAAGAAAACTAAGAAAGAGAAAAAAATTGATGCCTTCTTCCTCCTCATTATATAAGCATATATACGAATGCTTTCATATACTTTTGCTCATCACCACATCAGTTGGCATAAAAGATCATATTCTCAATGACAGCACGAAAAAAGAATCCCTAGAACCGTTCTTCAACATGCGAGGGTCACGTATAACTAAAAGTGCAATGGCTCATGGAAAGTTGTAGTTAGCCGCAGCTCTTAAAGAGACACTAAGGAGAAATTGAATGCTACCTGTTCGATAGAATACCGGCTCCTAACCGCGAAAAAATCTTGCTTACTGAACATAAACCTATGTAAGGTAAAAAAGAGCCAGAACCTATATACAGACATTTTTTCCTCAGACAAAACTGGGAAGTGCAAGCGCGTTGACGAAATAACGAAACAAAACGCAACGCATCTGTGAGGCTGAGAAACGTTCATGAAAGTTACGCGACTGATCGATATTGAAGTATCTAAGCTTTGTTTTCAAACCACTTGTGTACTATTGTGGCGCGAGGATGAATGAAAAAAGACCACGCGAATGTTGCAAGCCAAAGAAAACTTATAATTTGGTGTCGCACCTGCGGCAGCTGAGTTTCGTAATGTTTTGGTGCGTCGCTGCTATGCACTCTGCGTGCCCGCGTGGTCGGCGTGGTTTCGTGACCCACCTCGATTTACAAGCACAGAGCAGCAGACGTTCTCCAAGTGCCCATCTAAGTGCTCTTCGGGCGAAGTTCATGAAGTTGCACGCAACTTCAACCAGGAATATCACTTGTGGATAGCACTTGTGGAATAGCACAAACACCCATGTTTGCGAACACACCGTTTCGCGCATACGCTCGGCTTTGTAATCAGCATTACGAGGAGTGTTATCACAGAATTTAAATATATCCGCACGTACCAAGCCTATATTCATCAGTCGCAACCGTGGCTTGGCGGTGACATCAGCCTCACATATATCTTGCTTGGTGCCGACCCTGCCGAATTATCGGCGCTCGGACTATCCTGACAGAACCGCCGCCTCAGCCTTTAATACATCGCAAGCGAAGTGGGGTTGAGTTCTACGAAGCGCCGGCCGCAGGTCTCTGCGAGAACTTCGTTGTCGGAATGAGAAACAGCATCCATCGTAAAGCTGGCGAAAATCTAAACGAAGCGACGATGCAGGATGGAGGCCTTGAACGTGAGGCAGACGCTAGTTTTCACTTTGACTGCTGCTAGGCTGCACCGCTCGACGTCAGCAATCACAAAGTCTCCAGTTACGTCACTTTTTGGCTATTTCCTCATCAGAGAGCCCCGAGTTTGAATCAGAGTAGCGCGGAAATACTTTTCAACTTTGAATCCAAATCTCTTAGCAATAAATGCACTTTTCGCTGCCGAACAAGGGGCAACAAAAGTCCGAAATATCAAACTAACAAAGTTTGCTAACCAATATGACACTTGGGAGGTTTCCTCACCGTCTCTTTAACGAAACGATGCGGTTAACGCACCTCAGTGATATAAGGCGCAGGGCTGACAGTCGCGATGCGTTTACTGCCTTGGTTTATTGACGCGTGGCGTTATATGTGGCAGCGCGTATAGTTTTAGCTTGTGAAAGAACCATTCCTGTGAACTGTTGTCTAAGAAAACTCGCCGCATCCGCTGTAGCCATAACGGCGCACCTGTATGCAGGGTACAGCTATTCCCAAATGTCATTTTGTGACTGAATATAATTTTGTAGCATGAAAATAAGCCATATTGGCAGTACATAGAAGGACTTTCTTTTAACTCAATAAAGCTTTTTTTCATATCATTGTGAAGTACCTGTAGTGTACAACTAACAACTCTGAGGCTCTGCATTGCGACCAAAATCAAACGTCGTGTCAATACAAACACTATGATCTGTCTGTGCCTTCTGCCTTTTTCCGAACAATAATCATCGGCTCCTCACCTCGCCTTTGTCTCCGGTTTGAAGCATGCTGCAGTGCACATTACTTATTTTCCTAGGCACCTCCGCTTACCGACGGACGTTACAGTAGATCGTTCTATAATTAGGAGCAAAATACTGGACTTGTCCGCAGCCCTAGATTTCTGACCGAACAGTAAGATGCTGTGGTGCAATTCTAGAAGTTAAAGCGTTTCCCCTTTATGATTTTTCGCATAGCGCCTTTAACGCTGCGCTGGCATAGGGGCCATAGTCTGCAAGCTGTGGTCAATTGTCATCAACTGTTTTTGAAGCTAGAGCGGAAGCGTTAATTTAGGTGTATTAGAGACTTAATCAATACATGTGCAACCTTAGAGTAGCTCCGCAGCTAAGCATACGTTTGACAAGTTAGTAATAAAACTCAGCAAAACTGTTTTAAAAGCTTTTTCAAGGGCGACGAAGACTCGATGGTAATGATACAAAGCCATCGTAAGAGTAATCTTCTTTTGTCCCTGCGGAAAGTAATGGTGCCGCGGTGGCTCAGTGATTATGGTGCTCGGCTGCTGACCGGAAACACGCGGGTTTGATCCTAGCTGCGGCGGTTCAATTTTGACTGAGGTGAAATTCTCGAAGCCCGCTTGCTGTGTAATGTCAATGCACGCTGAAGAACCCCGAGTGGTCTAAATTTCCGGACCCCTTCACTCCGTGCGGCGTCCCTGATAGCCTGAGTCGCTTTGCGACGCTAAACCCCCATAACCAAGCCATAATCTATGTTTGGTAAATTTCATAAAGGGCGAGAAAATAGTTGACCTGTTTGCTAAAGAACAACCCAAACAGCCCTAAGGACGCTCAACTTCGATTCAGTTAAGTGTCAAGTATCAGTCTGTGAACCGCTTTGAACTCTGTAGCGCTCTGAACTGCGTGTGCCTGAGCGCGGCTTCTTACCAAGGCATTCATCTGGTCGCATTTAGCACGATTGGATTTCTAGAAGAAATTCATCCGTCGCTGTGAACGCTATGAGTTGATGCTACCTGAGGGTCAGCAGGAACGTTGCCAAGCACATATTAAACATCACTGCTGTGGCACGCGCCTTCAGGGCGTCAGGGACGTCACTCATACGCCATTGGAGGGACATTTCCAGGGACGTATGCGCCCCGCAAATGCGAAGCTCGAGGGCAAAGCGAGTGCCACGTGCGCCGTTTATCCTCGGCGTTCATACAGAAAAGCAGTCCCGGACACTTCAGAATATTGCATTCCCGCCACGATGCCCTCTTCTGTGCTGCCGTGATTGAGGCATGAAATATTGTCAGTGCCCGCGGCTACGACGAATTTGCTTTTGGGTCACGAAAAAGGTACTCCGCAGAAAATTCTCATTGAGGTTTCAACACCAAATACACAGTTTTTTTATTGCCGCCTCTTAGTCCACGTTTTCTACATTTTAGCTTTTCCGCCCCATTTTCTACGCAGAAAAATACTAGCGAGCAAGAAGCTTCAGTGGCGAAGTCGATGTTTTGAGAGGCGAGCAAAATGATTTGGGAGCAAAGCTTAGATGACGTAAAAACGTTGAATCGAAGATGCCTTGCCACTTGGACGGCTTCTGAAGAAGATTTCCTTAGTATTTGTAACTAAAGTTTGATGAGTGGAAGGACTGGCGTTTCATCGTAGCAAACACTTGTCGCCGTCGCCTGCGGCTACTGGTTCCCACTTTGACCTGAACAGTTTTGACACGGCCAAATACAATTTCTGAACTCTGGGCATTTGTAATGGCACGCTCGGTGCTGGAATGCTAATGAGTGACCTTTTTTCCTGTCATGGTCCATGGCTGAAGAAATGTCTGTCTTCGTCCCTTTGCATTCGCTTTGAATTTTTTTTTGTATAACAAATTTGTTTACCATTTTACTAGCCTTGCAGGTACTCCTATAAAAAATGCAAAGTGCGTATAAGAATTCGGTGACTACTATTGTCGCTTGTTCTGCGTATTGCGCGAATAACACAAAAATATTTGTTTTTTGTCCGCTACCGTTCTCTTGTTTTGACATTATGCAATCTTTTTCAGAGACATTTTTGCTCTATTTACCTAATGACTTTTACACGATGTACTGCTACTACAGTGGGAGCCCCTTGATGTTGTTTTTTATATCTTGCTTTCAGACTGCGTCAGCTTTGAAAAATTTCCCGGTAAATTCATTTGTTAAACCTGCTCCGCACAACCAACCCTCAGACTAGCTCATCTTTGACGGACTCATATTAGCTGCATTCTCAACAAAATGTACAAGTAACCATCGCCAAACGGACGGCACCTGCGGGCCGGTTTTTAATGCGGGAAATTAAATTACCGTTCTCTGCGAATGCCATTCGCTGACTTCATTACAGTGATGCATCACGTAAGAAATATGCCGCGAGAAGAATTAACTGTGAGAGAACAATACAGAAGTTCTGCTTGTATAGTGAACATGTTAATATAAACATTTTATTTATAAGGCTTGCAGTGAGTAGAGAAATAAGGACTGTACCAGCGAATCCTCCTTCCTTCTTTTTTCTTTTCTGGGGTATTGAAATAAAAAACAATAGGTTCTTTAAATAAAGCATATTAATTTGGTCGCCATTAGAATAACTACAAGCGCAGAGGTAAAACCTAGGCCATATTGTATAGGCCTGTCAAAGCAAATTCTTAATAAAAAGGATAAAAGGATCATTGATTCAGCACTGGGAGGAAATGCTTGCACCTCCGAAACGAAAGTTCCGCAGGAGCTGCGCGAAAGGGAAATGGCTGCAGCAAGACCTAGTGGACTCTCGTAAAAAGGCTAACCGATCATCAATGTAACTAGCAATAAAATGTTTTCATCATCACCACCATCTTGTTATTTCCGTCCGATGCTGCGGTTTAACTACGTAAAGGAAGCATGAAACCGTACTCCTGAAATTAAGAAAAAAATGCGACACACGTATTTCTCTCTTAAGCTTAGCATCCGTGTACGCTAAAAGAGTTCCACTTTCCCGTGTTTTGTGCTCAGCCGTACAATGGCCTTTGATGCGCAAATATTTTATTCGACTTAGCGATAAATTTTTTTTCGTCAAGATGCACCGTACAGATTCGATATTACTAGCTCATTTGCCATGTGTTAGGATTCAAATACATGGGCGAAGGTTACGCAGCAAATAAAGATGGTTTTCGTGATCATGCCATGGTTCAGAATTCTCTAGACGCTACTAAATTATTCTATGCACCTCCGCAACGGTTTTTCCGATCCTAAAATATCACTCAGCGGCCTACACTGGAACCAAAGCGTTGATGTGCTGTGCTGCAGCGTTTGCTTACGCTTTTCTCTTCTTGAGAGAAGTAATGATATGCCATTTACAAAGTTTCATTTGTTTATTTCTTGCGTCAAAAAGCGGAACGAATAACAAGTTTCGCGGGCGGAAAGATACGACGTGAGAACCATTATTACCAAGTAACGCAGTGCATGGCAATTGCGGGGACACCATTTCTTTCGCTTACGTCGTCCGCGGCGAACTATCAGTGGAAACAGCTGTGCTAGTATGCGGCTAGGCACTCCACATGATTGAGTTCTCCCCTGCGGGATTACAGATTCAGAGACAGGGTGCACGCTCTCTCTACTGCAAATAGGTTCACTGTTCCGAGGCGTGCAAACAAAAAGCTCTAAAAGCTGCAAAAAAACGACGTCTAGGTTACTACCCCTTTTGTGTGCTGGATTGTCTGCGTAATAATATTCAAACATTCATGAAGATGCTTACTGTGATTGCCCTACACACTACGAGCACTATTTTCCTAGCACATTGCGAATAAGATTATTATTATTCGCCGGATCGCCACTATATTTTCGCCTTCTTCAGCGTCATGGAATTATCAAGTAAATATTGGGCTACACTCGGTACAACCTCTCTCAGAAGAATGGAAGACGTGCCCTTATCAAGAAGTGATATTGTGTCGTATTCGCATTTAGCAGAGAAAAAAAACACTAAAATTTAACCGAACAAGACCAGAGAACATTTCAATTTAACTGTACGCTCATGTGGCCACCTGAAACCACTTTTTAGGCTCGTGCAAAAAAATTAAGAGTAGAAAAAAGAATTTCAACCGATTTTCTGGTGGTTGGCACTCGTTACTCCGGTGGACTGGACATTTCCTGTGTTTTCAGGCCTTTAAAGATAGCAAAGCTTTTCACCAAAAAGTGTCATAATAAATCATTTCGCTCTTTACCACAATGCAGGCAGATTAGAATTGCGTTTGGCGCATGATGACTTTAGTAGCCTATTTGCTTTAAAACCCAAACCAACATAGTGCTCTTCACCACCCTTTGGACAGCTATTAGTTTCAAAACTTTGATCTTCCAAGTACTGAATACATCACTAGGACACCGGCGCGAAGTATATTGCTGACGCCATCCGGTTTCCTACCACAGATAAAATAGGACTTCTGCTGCGTGTCTTTACCTCGTGTTATATTCGATAAAATATGGCGCCTAGAAAGAATTCCCCAACCAGAAATGTGCACCGCAGGCAAGTACCAATGATCTTCTCCCACTCTTTGATTTTTCTAAGAGTACGACGGTGCATGCATAAATGTAGACGGTCTGTATTTGGGATTTTGCGCTTTGCAATGTGGCTTCCGATGTGCATGAAGTGAAAAAGAACAACCTCAACAAGAAGAGCTTTACATAGGTTTCCAAGCGGAAGATACCGGACACTTGTAATTTACCTTTCGTGGACATATCAGAAGTACACAAAATGCTTACGTCAAGAACAGAAATACAAGGATACAGAATGTGCTAAATTTAGATTGACAGAGGCGGAGGGTTCCTTAATATTTTAGTTAAACTTCTCAGTAAGGAATGTGAGACGTTTCTACAGAGAACTACGTTGAGATGTCGTTTCTGTGCAGTGGGAAATGTGATCAAGAATAGCCTTCACACTTAACTTCATGAAACTTTTTTGCAAACTCAGCATCCATAATAATAAGCTTTTTTAAGCAGAGCATGGACTGCGTAAACGTAAGCCTTGAAGTTAATTTACACGAGCTATCCTGTTTGGTACGTACACTGTGAATGCGGTCACCACCTCGCAGGTAGTATCATTAGACGTCGCACATTCCAGTACTGCTGCGTACAGTTCTTGCTCTTTTTTTGCAATGTGCTCCGGGGCAACAAAACTGATCAAATATAATTTAATGCCTTACTCAACTCATCACCGCAACTATGAGCTTAAAAATGCTTTTTAACGCGTTATCGCTGTGCTATCAAAGAAATGTAAATTGCTACAGCAAAGTAAAATCACCTTTCACTTAATCAGGGCCACCTTGTGAACGCAATATATTATGTGGGAAAAGCTTGGGGGCAAAACTCCGCTGCGGCTGCATGGCGTTACCTTCTACCCTTACGTCAGTTGTTGTCGTCATGATTTCCAGATGCAACTGCCACCGCAGAGATGCCAAAAGGCTTTAATTGCTTCACGGAGTTGATGAAGTTCGTTTTTGCTTGTACGAGCGAAACTCATTAAAAATACCACCTCTCAGCTTAGAAGCACTACTCATAAAATCTTCGTCGGGAATAGGAACAGCTACTTCGTGGGTTAAGAGTGATGAATGTTTTTTCTGCTTTATGGCGGTTTTCCGGTCCTCTACACCACGAGCCAAAAGATGTACGAAAGCAAAGCAGTTCATTTTTTACAACATTCTCCTTGCAAGATCGGATGCTTCGATGGAAGAAACCTCAAGAACTATTTGACAGCAGGTAAAGCCGTGGTGCCTGTGTGCGTATTGTGGTAATGGCTAGACCATCTGCTCTGGTATGACCCCCTTCTTCGCTATAGCAGGCTGAGCAGTCGCTACATCAGTCGCGTTAAAAACTTCTGATCCTGTGATCCAGTTTTTTTTTCTATTAAGCCGCTGTCGGAGACACAATTGGGCCATTACATGCGAATACTTGCCTGTTATAGCATCGCAATGTAGTTCATTTCAAAACTTTTTCGTTGGAAAATTGGTTTTTGAGGAACCGAAATGGCGCAGTATCTGTCTCACATATCATTCTTTTTGTATTTTGTTCAAGTTACGCCACTCATACGACAACGATAAGTTCGCGCTCATGACTATGTAAAAGAGCGGTGACATGAAGGCATTTGAGGCAGCCGTAGAGACAGGACACAAATCTAATAGAAACGAAGTGGAAGCGAAAATGCTGAGTTACATCAGCTCCTATTACTATCGGTTTTGTACAAGAGAAGAGCGGCTAATTTAAGGAAACCGAGAGGAAATTGCTAACATCTCAGAAAATTCGCGCTTCTTATTACCACATTCAGAAGCCTAAATATTTTCACACGTAATTAACTACTAAACATTTTGTTTGCAGCTTTCTTTTCACATTAGCCAATGCTCAGCCAGGACCAGGTCCCTCTGAATGCTCACCTAATAAATTGCACCATAGACTATGGGAAGTGCAGAATTCTTATTTGACATTCAGTGTAGTTGTCTTTTTCAGATCGATACGCTCTAAGTCGACGTCTTGATGTCTTGATGTTGGAGATTCATCGCATTTTTTCCTTCCTGTTGCTCATCAGTTATTCGCTGAAGAAAGTTTCTTCAATATAAAATTGATTTCTTGAAGAAAGGAAATCGAGCAATACCTGTCTCACATCTCGGTGGACACCTGAACCGCACCGTAAGAGAAAACTTGGTAATTCTGGTATATGTTCATGTGGTAAATGCAACGCGACGGCTTTTCAAAAGAGGAAATTCTGTATTTCTGCGGTAGTTTATTTACTGTTTCTCAATGTCCTTGATGTGAAAACAGTCGACGTCTATAAAAGAGTAAATTTGGCTAGTTGTTTTTATCGCGCAAAATTATGCGAAATTCTACCGTCGTCAATCAAGTGCGCGTAGTAGTGAAATCCATCATGTAGCAGGGGCACGGCTGCACACGAGCATACGCATCACGAGGATTGACGTGTGAAACCTGGAAGCTTCTTTCGTCTCATCCATCTAGAGTGCGCCGTGACGAGAACCGGATGCGAGAAACTGCTTGCGCATCAGAAAACAACTCTCGGTCTGAAAGTGCACGCCGGAGCGTCTTGGGATGCACCGTAATAGAGGCGATGCATTGGAAGCCCTCCTTTCTTTCCAACGCTTACCGATCGATCAGACCGGTATATATATTGCACTTTGACTTCAGGTGCCCCGGGAGTGTTTTGGTCGCTGAACGATGCATTCATAAAAGCGAGATTATGCAAACTGGGATGAGCACATTGTGCGTTTCAGCCTAATGTAAAACGCATTTAGTAGCACAACTTTTTTGCTTCTTTCGAAAGCACTTTGCGGTGTTATACCATCTTGGAGCTCTTCTATGCGCATACGAAAGCCTTTTAATAGGCGTTAAGATGAAACGTTCGTCTGTGTAGTCGTGTAAGCGTTTATGGATTGATGAATCGGGCAACAGGCAGAGGACAATATCTGGCTCACATCCGCCGTGGTGGCTCAAAGGTTACGGCGCTCGGCTGCTGACCCGAAGACGCGGATTTCATCCCGGCCGCGGAGGTCTTATTTCGATGGAGACGAAATTTTAGAGGCCCGTGCACTGTGCGATGTAAGTGCACGCTAAAGAACCTCAAGTGGTCGAAATTTCGGAGCCGTTCAGTACGGCGTCCCTCATAGCTAGAGTCGCTTTGGGACGTTAACGTCTATAAACGTAAACATAATTTCTGGCTCGCAGCGCAACAGTTAGGTCTGATTTGAGTGCGTTGCTCCGGTTCCAGTCAATTTATAGTACGAATATCGGGCTATGGGAAAGAAGATATTCTCTGCTTTTCCTATTCAAGACGAGTGGTTTTATTTACCTCTTTGAAACAGTCAAAACGCAGAATTTTTACACTGGTATATCATCAGCAAAGAAATAACAGGCGCCAAAGGTGCGCTTTAAGAGGAGGCAAAACACGACCCGCTATTATATGCGCCCGCTTTCTGTGCCGAAATTTGAGGTTACTGTGATAAAGGTTATCATATTTATTTATTTATTTTTCACATACTGCCAAGAAAACACGACCAAGGATGGAGAGGCAGAATACAATTATATGAAAGAAAAAATGCAGTATAAACGAGGCCGCGAGCTGCTCGGTTACCTTTACCCACAAAAACGACATCAAATGTTTGTTGGCAAGAACACAGTCTCACATATTTCCATGTAAAAAGCTTGAATGAGCTGAACCTGTGTACATTTACATATTTCCTGTAAAAAGCATGAATGAACTGAAACTGTGTACATTTAGTTTTAACAATAAACTTTTTAACACGCGCCTAAACACATCTACAGGGGATAGCTTGTACAAGTTCTGGTAAATAGGACTCGTACAAACAACGCAACACAACCAATACAGTATCAAATCATGGTTTGCATGCTCATTCATTTGTAACAGATGGTGGTAAAAATTGCTTTACAGCTAGCGCTTTTAAAGAAATCAGTTAGCCTTCTTTTTAATATAACGCTGTATCCAAGATGACAAAATGGTCATTTGTTTTTCTTATTGGTGGCGCGGTTATCTTACACCGTTAGGAGAATAACACTTTTTGATTGCATCCTGGGAAAGTATTCTAGATATTCGGTGTACATTACTATTCTTACTTGCATTTATTAAGCATAACTGATTATTGATAATGGCTGTTGTGGAAATTATGGGAAAGTTATGGTTTTTACGTTTGTATACTGCAATACCGCTCCTGCTACAGTACTCACTCGAGGTCTTCACCTAGTGTAGAGGTTCAGAACCTTATGCTGTCTTTCCTCGTGGATAGTGCCTTTGTGTTGTCGGAACGAGCAACTGGACGCGGAATTTGATCAAAACAAAACCTCAACCAAATGTATAGTTTTAAAAATGAAGCAATCATCTCCAAACAATTTTACTGACACAGTTGACAGCTGACTTCGCGGAGTGGACGATATCATTGGCCTTAATAATAAATACGACCAGTACTCACACAGATCATTGCGGCATCCCCTAATAAACATCTAGATTTCCAGAGCAAGCGCGGTATATATCTACATAATTTTTCTGTTACTCAGGTAAGATATAAGCCAGTTTAATATTTCCTAAGGCATATTGTCAATATATTGGTAAGCATTTACTGGGAATGTGCTATCTGGCGCCAACAATTTATGTGCGACGTACTAGGGCTGAATTTTCCTAGCTTTGAAACTTCAGCCAGTTCAATTTTTTCTATGGGGTTGGAGGCTTCTATGCTTTGACGTTTCTTTATGAGATGCCTTGTCTCCTGAGAAAGCTTGCCAGTATCCTGTCAGTTTGAATTACCCCCTGCTTTTAATTACATCCACCCCAATGGTGTCTGTTTAATTATCAGAGGTCACATGAAAACTATCCTTCGTTTGAAGCGCATTATCTTCCCTGCAGTGGGATGTTGAATTCCTCTACTTTCCGTGTTGTAAATTATCTTATTGATGCGCTATTTTCTTATCAGTTTCATCCATTCTGTCTTCAGATCTAGCCAAACTCAAGACCAGACTTTTTGAAGGTCGCTACATATCACTTTGATGAACACCTTCACATTCTGCACGAATTCAGGATGCGCGCAAAATATAAAATCTATTTTGTTTTTCGTCTGTCTATTCGTGGTTTTCGAAGTTCAGTCCTTCCTCTCTCTATTGCGAAGGAAGGTATTCATGATCAGTCATCCGTTTCGCTGTGCGAACAGTAGTAATAAGTCCCGCCTGCTATTCCTAGAGCCTGTGCCGTAGTCTGTAACTGTCTGTCTCTCAATGCATTTATCTCACCTTAAATTAGATGTCACCCATCAGTACAGTAAACTGCTTTATCGAAGCTCTTTGCCGATTCTGCGTCTTCATAGAACTATTCTATATTATTTCGCCTTTATTTACTTCTTCCGTTGGTCAAACAGCAGTCCCTTCAATAGGTACGTCTTACTGAGCTTTCTTACCATTGCTGTCACCCTGTAAATACCGCTGTAGGACTCACCTATACGACAGCTCGATTTTCATATTCATGAACCCGTTATATTGTTTTCGCCTGTCCACTCAACCATGGCAACCGCCCACCCTTTAATATTGAATACATTTCTTTTTTCTTCCTAACCTCAATAGAAACTTTGAAATCTAATCTGCGGTTCGAGGTTTGAACGTTACCAAGTTCAGTTTCCAATGCGGCAACTTGTCCAGATTCAGAAATTCGTAGCACCCTCAGCACCCTCCTCTGCAACACCGGCCGCACCGCTGCCTTATAGTCAGGTGCTCCGCTGCCGTTGAGGACCGAAGACGGGAGGTTAATGGCTGTATACATATACGAAGTGGTGGCTAAGCCCTACACCACGGCGGCCGATTAATTTTGTGGTAAGAGGATGCGTTCTCGGCTACGGTCGCCGAAGTGAGTCCGCACCCCGGGCCACGTTAAGTTCTATCCTCGCTCGGATTGTTTAAGTTTTTTTTTTGTGGAAAGTTTCGGTGCTACACAGATTCGAACCCCGTTGCACTAGCACGCGGGGCAGATGCTCTACCCGTGCGTCATTGTTGCACCGTATTAAGAAAGCCAGTGTAGTCCTCGACACACTATTAACAACAGTTATCTTGCACTTGGTTGCACTAAATGTGCAGATCTATTTAAGCCAACAAGCTACAATTATAATAAACCAGAGGCACAAAAATGAACTAGAGAACATTTGCCGGCAGGCCAGTAATATGGAATCATGAACAGAAGCTTGCTGTTGTTTTCGAAGGGAAAACAAACTGCCATAATTATATCATGATGGTACTCCCTTCAGGACCCAAAAGACACTGCGGAGGGAAACAGCCTCAAATTAGATTAAGGACGGTGAAGCCATGTATGGAAAGCAAAATGATCGCAGCAATGCTAGGAGACAGAAAGCGGGCAGCGTGAATTATAGATGAACCTTGAGCTAATGGTATCCCACCGGAACCTTAGAGGAGGGTAAAGGCATGGGGGACGTGTATTTCCGGGAACAGATAAGCAGTTCTCTCGTATGTTAACAGAGTGGACTGCAAAGGAAAGTAAACAGATGGGGGCAGGTGGCGATGAGATAAGAAAATGCATGAACGGCGTAATGAAGATCAGTTGGGAATACCATTGCTCCATAGCGAACATAAGTGTACTAATAATTTTGATCATAATGATGGGAAGCATTGAAAGCGCTCATAGATATATAGTAGTCTCAACTTTTTACACCACTGCTTCAGGATATAACGTTGGTCGGGCAATGAAATTCATGAATCTCTTGAAGGAAATGTGCCGACGCGGCAAATTCGGAGAGCCTTACCAAGTTTTTTTTTGCGTCCACGAAGCGGCAATGCACTGCATGCTTACTGGAAAAGTGGTGGTTCAGTGAGCAGATAGAAAGACTCGGTTTCTCATCAGGGAATAGTCCGTTTCTCTACAACACAGGAACTAAATAAATAAAACGAAATGCATCACGTTTATGCCGAACCTAAGTTCAGTTTCCCGAAGACCATAATGTACACAGCTTGGAAAGCATGCCGCACTTCGAGGAAACGGGAAGAGAGATGCGGACCGTCTTCTTGGCGCTCGGTTTCCGATTGAGTAACGCTACATGTTTACTCCAGATCCTAAACTTCCGGGAAAAAAAAAGTTGAAAAATAATCGTTGATATGATGTCGGAGGAAAATCTTCAGTAACTGTATCCGTCGTTAGAATTATCCTTTTTTGTTTTTATTTTTATTTTTTCCTCCCTCGAGAAAACAGGCTAGTGTAGCAGTCCCAAGGCGCAAAGCACAACCTTTGAGCATTGCGGAATCACGATGACGACACACTGCACCCGTGAGAAAACAGCCATGCGCGCCATCTCCCAATGGGCAGGTCGTCCTCCACAGCCCGAGAGCCCGACAACAAACCGAAAGGGCCGATAAAAGTGAGGCTGGTCTCCGGCTATGCTTTCGTAAACAACTTGCTTTCTGCATGATGTCCACGTGTATGCGCATGACAGAAGTTTCGCTGTAAGCACGAGTGCTGTTTTTCTACAATAATTGTTTTCTAATAAATTCTTGTCAATTTTAATAGTGCTAAGCAGCACCACTGAAAGCAAGCAAAGTTTACACTTGCGCTTACGCAACATGTAGCGATATAATTTCGTAAAAAAATTGTATGGATGTAAACATGTGCATTTAAACTCGTAGGATTTCATCGCCATTTTCTGCCTTCCTGGCCGCAGTGGCTTTAGGAGCTGCGGAACACACATTTCCGTTGTTCTTGATCTGTGTTGCGCTCTCTATGAGTTCTTTCACTGACTTCGTTCGAACGCTTTCGATCAAAAGATCTCTTTAGAGAGCGCTGTCTGAAATTCCTTATTACTGAACTCTAAAGAGCACTTGCTGAATGCACAGAGCACTAGATATAAAGCATCAATGTAACCAAGACCTCTTTACGAAGAGAGATCTTTGAAGCAGACTTCGGGAACTATTTTTGGGTTTGGCGTAATTTTTGTTGTATGTATCTGTTTATTTTGAGGGAGGAACCCTAAATGAGGCCTTACAGCTTGTGGCCGTCGAGCGAAAAAGAAACGTTAAATATTCTATGCGAATTTTTCAAAACAAATGCAAGAGCGAACGAAGGCATATATAGAAGTAAACACGTTGGAATGTACGAACCCGTGCTCGTGTCCGTGTCCGTGTCCGTGTCCGTGTGTGTGTCTGTGTGTGTGTGTGTGTGTGTGTGTGTGTGCGCGTGTGCGTGTGCGTGTGCGTGTGCGTGTGTGTGTGTGTGTGTGTGTGTGCGTGTGCGTGTGTGTGTGGTGTGTGTGTGTGTGGTGTGTGGTGTGTGTGTGTGTGTGTGTGTGTGTGTGTGTGTGTGTGTGTGTGTGTGTGTGTGTGTGTGTGTGTGTGTGTGTGTGTGTGTGTGTGTGTGTGTGTGTGTGTGCGTGTGTGTGTGTGTGTGTGTGTGTGTGTGTGTGTGTGTGTGTGTGTGTGTGAGAGAGAGAGAGATTGAAAATATTTTAACGGGATTGAATGAAGCTTTGGAGTAACTTCTTGACCCACTTCATACGCTACAGCAGACTGCCACAGAAAGCAAGAAGTTCTTCAGGAGAAATATAGTAGGCCCTTTTTAAGTTGGGCTTCTCACAGCCTAGAGAAAATGTATATCTCAAATAACAGCTAGCTCATGAATGGTGCCTCTATCTAGAACAAAAAAAAATATTCCTTAGAATTAATCCTTGGATATAAAGGCAACAACCTTTCGTATAGGCTCAGTATTTCCTCACTCCCTTTGTGTTTGTCCCTTTAACCAGGTATGTCCTCCTCATTTGCAGGCACTAAGAAACAAAGGCCACACATTACAGGTTTCCACACATGGGCGCACCTAATATTTGCAAAGTAAGCTGCAGTTGAAAAAGAATATTAGGGGTAGCTGGACGTTTGAGAATAATAATTTCGACCTTTTTGTGCTTTTTCCGGCCTATGCACATATTCAGTGTTCGCTGTGTTGTTGTTAGACTTCTTTATTGACAGAAACTATTGATAACTTTTTTTTTTTGCAAGGCAACATTTGAGTGCCGCTTGGGTTTGTTTGATTCGAAAATGAAGCTTATAATCTGCTTGGGATTAACGAGGGGGCTTTGACAACTGAAAAAATTTGTATAGAAGAAAACCCTGAATTGGACCCATTTATTATAAACCACTGCTATGTTACTGCGCTGCTCTTAAACTTTTTTTTCTAATAGCCAAGAATTGTAAAACTCACAAAGGTGCCTTGAGCTTTTTAAGAACTGAAAACATGGAGAGACAAAGGCTTTCTACCAAAAAGACATCTCCATGCGCTTTTGGGAATAAACAGGCAAACTTCCCGTATTCACTTAAAGAGTTAGGAGCCAACCGTCGCAATTAGCTAAATATGTGCATCTAAAGCCATGGGCCAAGAACACCATGTGCTAATAGCCTTAACATCAGAAATCACTTCTCGTTTTGTTGTCGTAAGAGGTGCATTGTGTGCATTAAGATGCTTAGCAAACCAGCGGAAAATCCCTACCTCCACTTTCACAGGTTTTGACAGCTTCAGTGTGTTAAGAAAAGTTGAAATTTTGCCGAGTTGGTATGTATCGCCAAAAGCATAGCATAGACGGGACAAAATGGAATCAGCGCCTTTCCCTTGTTTCCGCTTCGTTCCTTCCATGTTGCGCTGCGGAGCCAATATGAGGTTTGCGTAATTTTTTATCAAGCGCTTCAGTCCCCTATGATGAATGTAAATAAACAGCGCGTGTTGCTCGTCAGGCTGACATTTACTTGGTTGCTCTGACAGGCATTTGCATCAGGTGTGCTTTCGATGCACTGTTCCATTGCTGGATGTCTGTTATTCGATGTTTGTTCCTGCGCAAAAAATAAGATACACAAAAGATGTACCATGCAATTTTTTTTTCGCAGATATTGCTTCACAGAGAGAAGACATTTATTACATTTCAATTATTCTTATCCTGGCCATAAATTAAGTTCAGAAAGTGGCACCGTTGATGTTTAAGCCTTGCAACTCGAATAGAACACCCGTGTGGAAAAATTACTGTGAGAAACAATGCCTAAGGCGATATTCAAAACAACTGGCACCATGATCTTTGAACGCTATGGTTCATTTTTTAATTCATTGTCAACAATGAGGGAGCTCTTAGAATGGGGAAATATCTGAATTGGTGGTCAGATGTGTTTGCGTTTATTTTAATGCAAAATGAACTTAAAAATCATTATTACATACAGAGGTGTAGGAGAATTTTGACTCGGACATAAACATTTGAGCAATGTGGTATAGTGGGCTCTGTTGGTAATATTGCTGTAAGTAATGTAAACCAGTCAAAGTTTTGTTTAGTTACTCTATGTAGGTTCTCAGTTCTTTGTGCCTCTTTCAGTTGTCTGTCTGCACCCACGACAAGAGGTTCGTGGAACCAGAAGACAAAAAATTTCCAGCTAATAGCAATGGCGCACGACAATCATACCGAAAACTTTCATATCACGAGTCGCATAGCGCCATATATGGTCCATTTGGATCATATAGTGTCTACATGGTACTTACAGTATCAAAATAGATTATATCATCATCATCAACACCAGCCTGCCTACGCCCAGTGCAGAGCAAAGGTCTTGTCTTTCCAACTAACCCTGTCCTTTGCCAGCTGCGGCCACCTTAACCCCTACAAACTTCTTAATCTCATTCACCCACTCATATTTCTGATGACCCCCGTTAATCTTGTCTTTTATTGGAATGCTCTCCGTTACCCTTAAAGGTGTGTTCAGACGAGCGAGTCGGATTGCGGATGGTCCGGGCGCGTCAGCGCTGTCCGCGTGCCACGTGACGTCAACGTCACTGTTCTGAGCCACCTTGAGCGGGCGGCGAGCACTTTTCCGGGGCCGGACTGAAAAAGGCGAGCGCCTTTTTCAGTCCGAGGGCTTCGCGGCGGACCGGGATATGTTTTGCTCTCTTTTGCTTCTGTAGGCGCGCTCGTCTGGCTAGCTATCCTGAATGAAGTCGGCTCTGCTCCAGGCTGGCGCCTTTCTTTTTGGCGCGCTTTCCGCCGAATTTGCAGCTCGAGTGCAGCATTGTGTGTCCTCCTTTTCGTGTTTCGCTCACTGCGTTGTTCTCTCCGTGTATGCTGCACTGCGTCATACTGTGTATTTGAGCGTGTCCGTAAATGCCCGCTTTGCTTTGTTGTTTCTGCTAATTTTAGTGAGTTTGGAAAGAAAGAACTTTGTCAGCCAGTAAATGGTAAAACTGCCCTGGACTCAGCCGCCGCAAGCGTTTGTACTCGGGTCGCATTTCAAATAGGTCCTCGTACAGCAGGTCCTGCATGCCCAAACCCTTTTTTCCAACCATTACTTCGTCCAACATAACCAACGTTGTTAGCCGCGAAAGCTTCCTCCTCACCCTCAGACGCTTCAGTGGCTACAGCCAGTGCGGCGAGACGACGTTTTCTCTCGGCGTTCATTATGAAACTCTCGGCAGCTGAGTTTTCGAAGCCACGCACACAGCGCAAGCACGCTGTGGGCGAGAGGATGCGCGGATTGTCCGCTGCGTTCATGTGAATGCCTGACGTCCGGACCGACTCCCGGGTGCTTGGTCACGTGTCACGATAACCGCGCTGACGCGCTCGGACCATCCGCGATCCCGTCCGCTCGTCTGAACACACCTTAAGGAATAGCAGCAGAGTCCAGCGGTTAAGGCAATATTCAACAGACTCGCAAGGGAAGAGCAGTTCAGAATTGGTACGAGGTGCTGGAAGTGGTAAGGAAATACATCTAGTTAGGGCAGGTAGTGGCCGCTGATCCAGATCATGAGAGGGAAATAACTAGAACAATGGACTATATAACCCGCGAATATGGCTACATACGACGCCAGCATGTCGTAATGCCTTCTATACAGAAACTTTATAGGGCCTATACGGATGATATACGGTGCTCATATATACAAACCATAAGCATTTCATTTTTTCTATAGTTGTCCTTATCATGTCGACTTCATATTCTTATTATTCTATACGTGCGACTCCACGCAACGTTTCAGTAGTGTGTGGTATACAAGCGGACATCGCTCGTCCGCCGATTAAAGCGGCGAACGCATCGGGACCAAAGAGAGAAGGCACTCCGCTCCTCGCTGCACTCCCGACATTGACGTGACGTCACGACACCTCGCTGGTCGCTTAGAGAAGGGTATATTCCTGAGCGCGTGAGTAACCGATTGCTCTTAATTAGACAATACCCGAGTGGCTGAGAGAGGAGGTAGCGTCGGGAAACAGCCTCTTGCCTGCCAGCAACGTGTGAACCCGGACGGATGCCTCCGCCGAACCACGAACCAGACGTCTGTCGACGACGGCTACTTGTTGAGCCTACCTTATCTCGATTTTATTATACAGAACATTCTTCCGCATTGTGCTTTACCTCGGGTTAAATTGATAAGCTATTTCGTAGCCTGCTCTGCCATTGCAGATTTTGTCCGCCCCTCCAGTGGCTGCCACTCTACGCCACGCTTTGGGAAACGCTTGCGTTTTGCAGGGGCGGACGCTCGCCTTCCCGGTCGGCTGGACATAGAGTGACCCCCATAAAGGAGGAGCCAAGTAGTCTGACCGCAATGCATATGTTATCAAACACTTTGTTTCTGTTTTAATCAAAATTTCTACAACGGCACTCTGAGGTGTTGAAAATTATTTGCACTAAATTTCAGGCAATGCAGCTTGTAACTGCAGACACAGATTCCTCAAATTCCTTGCAAATAACGAACATCAGGTCTATCAATATGAAAAAGGAGCAAAACAAGTGCAACAGCAGTGTATATATGCGAACACCGTCAAATAGGAACGGTCCGACAATGCAAGTACTAAGTAACGAAAACCGCTGTCCTGATAAGGCGTATCGTTAAAAAGTACATGTGCTAGAGTGAACTGCTTTCTTATGGCATAGACTAAAACAGCAAAAATTCGTACGTGCTCACAAGTTCTAGTGAGCTACTATTGGAGGCATATGAAGACCGAAAAAAATTTTCTCAGCATATGATGTAAAAATCTGCAATCTTTTCTAATTCTTTTTCCTTTTCAGCACAGTTTTTAGAGCAATCCTCTAAGGTTATACATATTAGTAATACAAGTAGAGCCGTAATTACCGATTACAGTTTTTTTTGCTTCCCTTTCTTTCATTTAGTTGGATATCTCGGTGCCCCTGGTTTCATTAAACCATTCACTTCGAAAGGTACCTTTGTGGCATCATGCACCAGATATCCATAGCTTAAAAGACGGTCAGGCGGCAGTAAACAGACTGGCAAGGGTATACGATTGTTTTCAACGGTTCTTAGAATAAATAGTAACAAGATAATTGCAGGTAGGGCGTCTTTAACTGCGTTAAACGACGCCACGATTCAAATAAACGACAGCACTATATTTCGACGCCACACTTCTTGCAAAATGACAAAGTGTTTCATTTAACAGTTTAAGGGCTTCTGTGCCGCACAAACTCTCCGCTCTTGGAATCAGTGACTAAAATAAAGGCAAGAAGGAGCAAAGCTAGGAGCCCGCATAATTAATAGGTGCCATCGCTAAACCCATTAGGGCAGGCGAAATTCTGATTAGCGCGCTCACAGTGCCTGGAAACGCTTACGCGCGTAAGTAAAAACAATTTTGCAGCAAAAATGGTGAAACTAGGTTCGCACGAATAAATTAGCGAGACCTCCTTCAGGAGCAAGCCTTTATTATTTTGTATTACAAAGAAACCTTCACAAGGCAGATGCACGCCGAAACAGCCAACCCCTGAGCTGTAGTATAATTAGAAAAAAAATGTGCCGTGGCTGTTATGATCAAGAGCTTATGAAGAGTGGGGTATTAGATTTTAAGAGGTGACAAGTGTAAGCATTATGGAATAATTTAAAGGGTGGAAGACATAATTTTGCAGCCGTATGCAGAGATGTCAATTCCCTCGACAGGCGTTCCTGCTGTGGAATATTGTTAGACTATCGGAACAACGCGGTGCTTCTTCCCCATAATATGGGATGTCTGGCACTTCGGACTCGTACGGAGAAGTTCCTTAACAACTTGTCACTGCGCCACGTCAGGTTGAGAGCTTCGTAGTTAAAAACAATGAGTTTCCGTAGTGTATGAACCAGGAGGTTGCGAGCTGTCGTGCAGTTTGACAATTTTCGCGTAATGAATTGGTGATCGAACATTTGCATATTCTGATTAAATTTGTTTTGTAGATCCGACTACTTCACCGGTTGCTTATGCCGACTACGAGTAAGTTACCTTATCTTTTATTGCCACCATGAAAACATCTTTACCCCAACTTGTTCTCGAGTAATGAAAATAATATGAAGCATATATGAGTCATGTTGTTGCATATTGCGTTTCGCGTTTTAGACTTTTCCTTTGGGCTTGGTGAGAAAGTAGGAGTTCATCTCGTAACGTTAATCTCGCGAAATTTTCAGGGGGTGAGAGAAAAGTAATCTTTGTGGCGGGACTCTTCGTGAAGTAAAACTCAAAACTAAATGCTCTATGGAGCGTGTGCGCAGGTTGTTATGAAGGCATGTAAAGCTTTCAACATCCTCAGACTACTTACTTTCCCACGAGTAGCCCGAAAGTATTTAAATTCTTAACTAGACTCGAGAACTCGGATCTCAAATTTGAAGGCTGCCAGCCTAGGTTTCACAAAACGGTGAAAGGAGCGAAACTCTTTAGTCCTGCCCCAGTTCCTTTTTCTTTTCTTAGAGTAGACGAGACAATGGCGTGGATGTTTATTAGCCCTGACTTTCTTCTTCATGGAATTTTTGTTCCAGCTTTCCTTGCTTTCCGTAATTTTGTTCCCATCATGTCAGCCGTGTAAGGAACATTTTAACTGTTTATTTTTTTCTTGATGGTTTGCTCTTTCCTATTACCAACACCAAAAAGTCTTTTTTGGAGGGACAGCCTTTTTCTTATTTTCTTTCACATGATTCTCTTATTTACAATTTTGAAGCAACATTGATAACTAGGCGCTCCGCTTTTTTCTTTTTTTCGTTTTTATTTTCAAGTTTTCAGCTCAGTAGGTGCGAAGGAAAGCTCATGCTTGACTACGCTATAATCCGCGAGTTTCGCCGACTCCGTCTCTTTGACCTTCAGCAACCTTCAGCAGCTCTATAGCAGAGCTGCCTTGACAACGGGAGTAGCCACGTCACTCGCCGCGGTGGTTCCACCACTGCAGCTGAAGCCACCGCGCATGCGTTCTGCCGCTGTCAGACCACGTGACTCGTCGCGCGCTTGGCCGCAGATTAAAGAGGAGCGCACTGCTTGCCTAGGCAGTGCGCGCTTCGCCATGAATTCGAGTGAAGCTGGCCATCTCGGAAGTTTGTGCAAAGGACCTTGCAATGTCATCAGCAAGGGACATATGACCACTCCATGGATATCGCCCGCTTTGGATTTGTATAACTAGATTTTGAAGAGTTAAACCTTCTGCAATTTTTTCTTAATATAAATGAAACTCTGTGTAAGTATATAGTACTGGAGCTTGGATTAGAAGTATGTCAAATTTCTTGAATACCATGCCCCGGCAAGAGAAAAAAAGCTAGGAAAGAATTCTACTTTCTGAAACGCAAGTAGATCGCCTGGCATGCCTCGTGGTGCATTAAACACATACAGATGGCGCTATACTACACGCAATCATCTGGATACATTGTTGTACGGTGACACATGCGTGACATAAAACGCGTTGACGTTTGCATGGCTGTGTTGTACTTTGTGCATTCATGTGTTTGACGAACGTACGTACTTCTATCGTCAAAAAAGCATTTCTTAAATTTCTAGGCATAGTCTGTTAGCTTTCTAAACAAGGGCGAATAGAAACGAAGGACCTAAGCAGGGCAACATCTATGGTTGGTTACAGTAACCAAGTGGATGGCAAAAGAGAGTGGCAGCGGCGGTCAGACGAGCTTAGGAAGTTTGAGGGAGACAATGGGCGTACCGGACACAGGACAGGAAAAATGTAAGTAAATAAGGAAGGCCTTTACACGGAAATAGACTTGTAGGCTGATGGCTATGTGTCAGGGCCGACACACCTTTAACGAAGTGTCAAGATGTTAACTCTGCGAACGGCGCGTGAAAGGAGCGGCAAGAAAAAGATCTCTACGTAGAACTCAACTTCCGAAGCAGTGTTTTTTGTTCCGTTGCTAACATCTTTGTTTAGTTCACTCGTTTTCCTTAACAGCTTGAAGTGACAGGCACGTGATGTTCTTTAGAAGGCGAGTTGCGCTTCGGGGCTAATCAGCTCTTTCATAGCGCCAGTAATGGAAATATGGATGGGTTTTGAACTTCAAAAATAGCCCGAACTAATCAATTCTTGGCATAGATGTGCTGGAAAAGATATAGTTTTAAATAAATGGGCACGTTGCATTATGGCATTTCGCTAGTTTTCAATGAACGTAAGTAAAGCTTCAAAATTAATTCGACTTGTCAAGGGCAATATTGGGCTAAGCTGCCTGTTGGTGACACTTTTACCAGCATTCTAAACTCTCACACGTGCGATGTATGAATTAATATTTTAGTTACGTACGCCAAGCACTAATGTTCCGTAAATTACCAGTTATCTTTGAACGAAGAGGAGCCTGCATGTGCTGCTTGCACTGCTTATTCATGTACTTTCTCTCAATCGTATTCCGTATAATTAAGCAGAATGGGTATTTCGGCACTGTTAAAATTCTAAAAGAAATAAACACCATAATAAATGCTGATTTAGACACCCTATGTTTTTATTGCAGTAAATATATCTAAATGTCATGTGAAAAAACACAATTATTTGAAAACACTTATTTTAGATTACAGATGGGCATCCTATGTCGCTATAATCCATGCCAGAAAGTTATCGCCAGCCACATCCAATCACAGCTTAAGTAAAGTCTCTTGTAATTAGTCTTGCTCTTCGCATGGGATAACCATTAATCCGTTCTTGAGAAGCTTAAAGAGCTGTTCAGAGAACTTCCTGACATGGTCGCTAATGAAAAGCCTGGAAATTAGTTCAAGGTACAACAGCCGATGTAACCGCGCACATTGGAAAAAAAAAACTTTATACCAGATCTTTTTCAGTTTCAACGAGGACAAACTCTGAAGTAAAAAAGAAAGCGCCTGGAACAGGAGACCCAGTTTACAGTGGCATGCCTATACTCTCCGCGATCGTAAAAGCCGGGCCTCCCGCCCAATTACCTCACCTTTCTGTCGTCAAAAGACAGCAGACCTATAGGCCGACAGGAAGTTCGAAGCTGGTTTACTTCTCTACTTCTTTTCACAACTCGATAAGATCTGTACTCTAGGCATTTCCATGCCACACTAAGCTAAAGAAATACGAAGAGCTGTGGGAACTTATTTTGGCTGTTTTCATGTAGCCAATTACACCTATCCTACTTTCTCACCAAGGAATGACAACTCTTGGCATTAGGACTGCCGACTTTCAAATTTTTTTCTTCCCTCTTTGTAGTTTCGCGCAATATCCTTCCAGGTATGGGTCATGTGCACTTCTGCAAAGAAGAACAAAATAGTGTATTAATGTCCAACGAATGTAGCCCGTGCAATTAAACTAATTTAATTCCAGTTGTGGAGCATGCTTCTGGGCTCATGTTGCCACCCTTAGCAAAAATAAAGGACAAGTTTGAGCTCGCTCTGGCAAAGGCTCACATTGCAAATCGCATTTCCAAGTATTCACGTTCCAAGTATACACTCAATGTATACTGCCCACACGTCTGTGTTATTCTCAAACTATTCTTCGACATCTGACAGTACCATTCATTGTGAGGCCACCGTGGTGGCTCAATGGTCATGGAGCTCGGCTGCAGACCCGAATGTTGTGGGTTCAATCCCAGCCGCAGTGGATTCATTTCAATGGAGACAAAGTGATAGCGGTTAGTCTCCTTTGCGATGTCACAGCACGTTAAAGAACCCCCGGTTACGAAAATTTTCTGAAGCCCTCCGCAACGACGACCTTCATAGCAGTGAGTAGCTTCGGGACATTAAACCCCAATAAAACACCAACAAAACAGCATGATTCGTTCTTATTCGACATTCACTTTCCTAGTCCTCCAGCCTCCCGCATGTACACAACCGCATCCAATGCGGGCGGTCAAAGCTTCGATTCAGTGTTTGCGTTCGTTCTTTTCGCAAGTACTCACTGTACCAACGACGATAAAGTTTCGAATAGTTGCTTAGGTCCGCAAAGCACACACATCCAGGCTGCCTTCGGAACAAAAAAAAAAAATGCCCACCACGCGGGCAGCCCCCGATCGCCATTTTGAACACGAAGCACAGGCGCTCTCTCGCTGATAATTAGAGCAGCGACGCGTGACCTGTCGACGCAGTTTTCATTTCCCAAGGGAGCCCGCTGAGTGTAGCCAATACCCGACTGTGCGAGAACCCACAATGGCGTCGCGAATAGCAATTAGCACTCGCAGAACCCCTAACGAAGCTTTGCCGTTGCGAACAACATGCTATGGATGCGAATTTCTCAACGAAAATAGTAATAGAGGCAATGGTAGTGTTAGCTTTCGGAAAATGTCTTACTACCGTCGGTGCGAAATGATTACCGGCGCACAAGAAACAGACGAAGAGTGACAAAAAACACATCGCAACGTGCTGTTTTCTGCCAGTCTTCGTCTCTTTCTTGTGCGCCGGAAATCATCTGGTATGTGTAACCAACTAGCCTACAAGATCATCCTGAGCAATTTTTTCAGTGCTTTATAAAACACATCTTTATTGTAGTAGGGCGGTTGTTGCATGCGGTCAGATGCTTATACTCAGCTCACTATGTCTTAAAGGTTTTCTAGTCAAGGCATATTGCGCCAACATTAATAAAAGCTTCTTAAATGACTGCTTGCTGCCACTGGCACAATGCCCAGCAGTCAGTCCGAAATAAAAACTAACTTTTCTTGTTTTCCTCTCATAGCCAGGAAGCATAGGCAGAATATGCTTGACACACACATGTTTTCCACCCTTCTACTGTGCAGCGAGCCCGTGAGCACTTTTTCTGCGGTACGACGCAAGCGGTGATTGCTTCTTCAGCTAAACGCCAGAGAGTGGCACTCTGCGTCCCCGGATTTCTCGGCAGCCAGCTTGGCTCAAAATTTATCTTTTGTGAAAGATAGAGCTACTCTACAGTTGCGGGTCTTTAAATGTGTTTTGTAATATGGCAGCTGTGAGATCAGATATTTCGGGGGGGAGGATTAGTTTTTCGTACTAAGTTTCCCTTGCGTGCACTGCGTTCTTTAGCTGGCAAAAACATGCCATTTCTTAGGAATTGCTTTCCAAGTAGTTGAAAGCCTAAAGACAAACGTGTGCAGAAAATGGATGAATTCAGAACTGAATAAAAAAACCTTACCTCACGCTGGCTATTAAAATGGGGCGTTTCTGGTGATTCAAACTTTGAATCTGAACTCAACTTTTAACGGCGGCAGTTCCTCATCCTGAAGTGAACAAGGCGGCTGGATCTGGCAAAATAACGTATTTCATTTTCTCGCTGGGGACTTTCTTGGAAACGCGATAAAAAGGTCAGTTGATTGATTTTGATTATGGGGTTTGACGTCCCAAAGCGACTCAGGCTATGAGAGACGCCGTAGGGAAGGGCTAAGAAAATTACGACCACCTGGGGTTGCTTAACGTGCACTAACATCGCACAGAACACTGGCCTCTAGAATTTCGGCCCCATCTAAATTCAGCCGCCGCGGCAGGGACCGAACCCCCGTCTTTCGGGTCAGCAGCCGAGCACCATAACCACTGAGCCACCACGGCGGGTAAAAGGTCAGTTGAAGAAAGGATAAGTGTTCTTAGCGACTTTAGTGTGGAAGTTCAACCTGATTTCTTATGACTGTGAAGCATTCAAGCTTGAAATTGATCATACGGCTAACTAGAAGCTATCAACGACACTTCCGTTAAGCATCCCATTACTGCAACATGGTTTCGCACAATTGCATTAGGGAGTCCAGTCTTCACAAATGCCTATCGTTTCTACACGTCAAGAAAACGACGAAACTTTTAGATTCATCCTTAGCTGATGCTTCTTGCTGCTCGCACTCAATAGAAAAACTCGTTATGGTACAAGTACTAAGGTTGATCACGCCATCAGAAAACACCTTTCATAATAAAAGAGAAAAGCGGTAGAAGTGCTCTGTTCCCATCAGCACCGTATCGCCATTTTCTTCAGATGCCATACTACACCCTCAATAAAACTGCTATAATTTATTGATTGACTCGACTTTATTTTAAAGGAACAAAGGCGCAAAATGCCTAATAAAGATCACAGTTCTTTACCATAAGCAGTTAAAGAAGCAATGATACCCAATTGAATTTCATACACATAAAGAGACTTAAAGGACAAAAGCGCACAATTCTAGTAAAAAAAAAATAATTAGAACATTTCTTAGTTAATGTCAGCCAGCCAAAACGGGCATATAGCAAAAATTCAATCTAGATAATTTTTTTAGGAGATATACGCGCATAGTCGTACAAATGTAATAAAAGCAGTGGTCAATAAACGCAAACTTCATCGGCTTGTAAATTATGCGCTCAGCTCTTTTTTAAAAGGACTTCCTCCGTTCTCCAAGCCTATTTGATGTTTCTGTGGACCGATATACGAATATTTGTTTCATATAATTTAATCATAAAGTGCGTCCTCTATAGGCGGCAAATTATTTAGGGCAAGAAAAAAAAAGGGTCAGTGTTTTACAGAATGAAAAATAAACATACGACGAAATGTTTAGGTGATTGGCACGAAATAGAAAGCCAAACTTCGGAGACGTGGTTAGCTAATAACAAGAAAAGATACACCGGCAGGGAGAATAGAGCACACGGACCCACACTGGGCTCAGCTCCGCCTCCGAAGATTGTAGCGCGCTGGAGCTGTCGACGGCACGCGACGCGACGCTTCCGTTCCCCTCGGATGCTCCAGCGCAGCCATCTTAGTTGGGGGCTAGACGAGATGCACTCGACTTGCACTGGCAGCTGCGTACTATCTCTAAGTTTCATAGCGACTACACACAACTGCCAGAGTTAGCTGCGTCTCAGTTCAAACGACAACGTGCCTCATGATGTCCAGTACAAGGAAGTCGCTTAAAAACTGTGACGCATAGACCAGATGGAGACCTGAACGGGGCAATAGATTGAGGCCGTATACCTTTCTATTGCCACTAAGAAAATAACAGATAGTCCAAGGGAAAAATACAACTTAAAACCCAGAAAAGCACTTTAACGGTTTTGTGGCCCTTAAGAAATAGCAACTTTCTTACCCACAGATTTTCTCAAAAACTTGCGAACTCTAGTCAGCCATTTTAAAATAACCGCCGGCCAAAGCTACAACTATCAATGCCGTCAAATAAATCATAAATAAAATCAGACCACTGAACGTCAATTGATGATTTTTTTTCTTCTGCTCATGTTCGCCGATTTTTGTGATTGAGCAAATGCAGCGCATGGAATATGATATTTAGACCTCACAGCGGATATTTAGAGTTAACACAAAAGCTGCAGAATGTTCAGAACAGTTGTATGTATTCGTTGTTACTTTTTATATTTTCATTGAGCTGAAGTGCTGATGAGAATAAAAAATGTCTGCTTGCAATAGAAAGCAAAGGCTCACTGCTGCACCAGACGGCATTTTCAAAGCCTTGATAGCTACGGGGTGAAATGCTGCATGAACGCAAGAGAATAAAATCATGATTTTAATATGCGTTTTTATGCAGCAGGTATGAAATGTAAGAGGCGAACTTTTAAGCGCTTAAAAAAGATCGAGAATGAAGCCGCGTTAAGTGCACAACGCTGAAAGTAAGCTATTCGTCAAAACAATTTTGGAAATCCAGTCTTTTATTTCGCACTAAAGATAGCCGATATCGCTGTCTAATCTTGTACTTTTCCATCGGCTACTGTTCAACGTCTATGGCGCTTTCAAAATGCGGAGAATCAACAGGCCCCCATAATAGTATTATTTTGGTAAGGAATCGCGTACCATACATGAATTCATTCTTAACGTTTCGGCATGCAGATGTGCTTGAATGGTTAACTACACGCAAACACGAAATTAGTGCAAAGAATCTATTAGCTGCGAAAAATTGTGTCAACATTGTTTGCTTGCATTTGGAGTTCTGAGGCTATCAGAATGGGCAACCGGATATGTCCATTTTAGCATTGTTGATTTTCAAGGTTTTTTTACTCCTTGTGCTATGAGAAGAACGGCTATACAGAAATGAAATGTTGCACGCTGGGAAAGGGTCTTTAGCAACATTCTTAGCATCTACATAGAAATACCAGCAGTGACAGAGTCGACACAAAAGTACTACTACAAAGAGACTTTTTTTATGGCTAAGTATATATACTAGCATGGTATCAAAACCATGAAGGTATGTTCAAACGGTGATAAAAATAACGCTAATATGATAACTATGCAGCAAGAAATCGTGCGCACCAACATACGAGTGGATAATTCCAACAAGATGCATATCAGCATGGTCTTTTGCGAAATCATAGTAGAGTCTATGATTCACACTGCTCTGAGGCCGCTTTACGGAAAAATCTGCCTACATTAGCCGTGTTGCGAGCAATGCATTGCCACGCTAACGGAGGAACATTCTGGGCAGGGCTCTGGAGTACACCTGGCTTATAAGGTTCTTGCGCTACCCCCAAGTAGCAGCACAGCGCTTCAGAAAATTCGTGTCCGAAGCACTCCTGAGCAAGCAACTCTCTTCCTTCGTCTAACTGATTGCCTTGCCTGTCACGTCCACAGAAAACACAGAGAACTGCCGAAAGAGAAAGAGGCTGAAATTACCAGGAACGTACTTTAGTCCCGGATACACTTGCTATGCGAGCAGCGAGGAAGACTGTAAAAGTTCTGTTTTTTTATGCTTCTAGGTGAAATGCCATGCAGAAGGTTTCACGTGTAATAGTCTTCCCGTTCTTGCAGAAGAAACTGCTACTTTGGCGTAGTGCCGAGTTCCCGTAAAAACGGACTGCTGGTTGCACGCATGAGGTACGGCTTCTGACCAGAAAAAAATAAAAGTAAAGCTATAAGCTCCAGCTTCCCTGTCCGCCGAATAACGTTTAGGTTACTGTCACCACAAGGTCTGCTTGTGGTCTTGTTCAGTAAGAGCAAGCAATGATGCTAGCCCCGTGAGGAGGAACAACAGCAGAAAGTGACGTTGGCACGAGGCACACGTGTTCGCCGTAATATAGGCTGAAAGCCTAAGTGAGCTTTCCTTCCGCAAGAGGCGCTCTCACCGTCTGTTGTTCCAGAGCTTATTTCGCGTTGCTGGCACTGCGAGTTGTCGCGTCTCTCTTCCCTTGGCAGTACCCAATTTTTTTACACAACGTTCGCTAACCTAACTCTCATAAACGAACACTGGCAATTCACGCTGTTGTCGTATGCTCTTATTGTACTTGCCATTTAGTTTCATCGGCATTCTATAAAAGCAAGTACAGAACCGAAGAAGCCCATAAGAGCCAGAGGGAATGGTATGAAGTTGACACCAGATGGAATGAAATTTAAAGAATCATGAATTAAATTTTCATTGGGCACAGAATCTCTTCTTTTGACCCCGGGGAAACGAAGACTTCATAGAAATATAGAAATGAAGAAATTGCAGAGGAAATCCGAACTTTTATCATGAACTCTTCTTGTGAGCCGGGCTAGTGTCAGGATAAGAGCCTGTTAACTGAGTTCGCAGTCTAAAAAGTCGTGTGCTGTCAATTCTCACCGTATTTGTCATTTTAGCAAGGTTTCCTCTATAGTGTACTCAATTACGCATTCACATCCGGAAAATGTTCTTCGTGCGTTATTATAAAAATAACATTTAATTTATCTCGTTCCAAACGCAGATTCGACAGCGTGTACTTAGGGGCTAGTTGGTTCGTGTTTTCAAGGCGGAATTCTTTTCAGCGCAACATATAAAGGGGAAAAGAGAGACGCTCTTTTGCCTCCCTTGTTCTCTTTATGTGTTGCGCTGAAAAGAACGTCTTGAAAACACAGATTCATGTATTCATAATAATTGCTTTTGCAACACACTAGGGGTTGATTTTTTTATTACGCTACAGAAGCTTCCCGATAATCAGCCGTCGAAAGAATAAATGATGGAAAGCTCGGCTCTATTTGAGCGCAAAACTGCCCCTTCCAAATTTCAATTAAATCTTCAAGAAAAAAAATTCTGTACGGGTACTAAAGGATGCACTCGATACTGTAGCTCATTTATGATTACTCAACAGCAGGAGCGCTAATGGGGACCTTACATCAAAGTAGCTGCGATATGCGTGCACATGGACTAAATTCGCGGAAGCAGCTGAGCCGTGAAAGCTGCGAAGGGCAGCAAATATTTTCCTAAAATGGCGGGAGACATAAATAATTTGGTGGCATGCTGTCGCATTATGCGTTTTAACGGGCTGACAAATGCTTTTCAAGCTACAGAGCGGATGAAAACTCATAGCGTTCGGAGACAACCAGATCATGAAGTACACGGAACTTCCGGGCTTAAGCGACTACGTCATTAAGGACTCTTTTTTTTTTTCAGTGGGAAGTGCACGACCCTCAGCAGGGTAGAGGGTGCTTTTATTCCCTAGGCATGGAGTGGGCGATTAAGGGTGTCAGCTTCCCTAAAAATCTAACCGTGCCTTGCCGTCTTCCAGTTTTGTGAGACGTAACAATGCACAGCGGCGCTGGAATTTCTGTCGCAAAACTTTTACCCGTTACACAATCTGTCGAATAAGTGGTTAGGTTGCTAAAGATGTCCTCAACAAGAAAACATTACGTCTAGTGAGGAGCTACCGACATTTCCTTTTTTTATATATTGTCTGTCAGAAAGCTTCATCTTCTTCGGCACTGGAAGAGTGGTGGCAAAAAGGCAGTTGTAACCGATATACGGCACTGCCGTGCATAAGTTTGAAGGCTGCAGAAAAACATAACTATTTTCAGTGCTTTCTATACTGCCCTATATGTGCAAGTCTTGGCATGCATTTGTGTGACATATTCAATAAACATTTTGCTCCATATATATTTTGCATCACACTCCAGCCGGCATTTAGGGCTCGTAAATAAGTAAGCGAACATTCGTTTCGGATTGAAGACCTGACCCTCTGCTGCTTTCCTACCTGCCAGTTGCATTACAAACCATTGCGTGTACTTTCTCCTAAAAAGAGTACTCCCTGTCGTTATTTGATGCAGTAGAAGGAGTGCACAACTGACAACGGTGTCAAAAGTTATATTCTCCTCTCCGATATGCGGGTTTGGGCAATTTTCAGCTTTTCATACTCAGGCTATCAAATTTTTAGAATCTATGCGCTCTAGGCAAGTTGTATTCGTCTATGGTGTCCAATGTTGAACACTTTTGCAAAACGTGAGCTTCATGATTTCAGAATAAGGGCTTTATTTATTACGTCCTGTGAGCTGCAGCGTCCGCGGGCCGTGCTGCGTGCGGTTAGCTGCAGATTTCAGGAATTAATCAGGCTTCTTTTCGTGCGAAACAGAGTTGGTGTTTTCTACGGGGTGGCGTCTCAAGTGACCTGTGCCGCGCTCAAAAACAACAGCGCGTTCTGAAAATACTCTGTTACAGAATTTTAGGCTGCCGCCTTGACTAACACAGCATGCGCTTTAAAAGAACCTTATTTTTTATAATTAATATATCATATTTGCAAAACTTTCTTCTCATTAGTTTAGCGCGAAAGTTTCGTTGTTAAAATGTACATGGCGTTAACGAATGGCCATTGACGTTATTTTGGTCAAAGCAAGTTTAACGCGGTTCTGTTTTCTAGGCTTGCTCAGTGGCCCCGAGATTTTCAAATATTCTGATGACAATCTCTTCATGCGCCGCCGTGTAAGCTACCTCAAGGGCAGCCTGGATGATGAAGCTGGGCTCCAAAAATCTGCAACGAATAAACACGCCAGTGGTCACAGGAATGTCTCGGCTATGAGCGTGGGCTCTTAATTTTTCTATGAGTCCTGACTCTCGAGCAGGAGTGCCACCAAGACGCCGATGTATTACGTCATTGCAAACAAATACGTTGCATTTTGACGTGGTTTAGCCAACCCTGCGGGATTTAAATTCCAGGCAAAAGAAGTTCCCGCGTAATCCAAGAACAACCGCTGTGACGACTTCTGTGTTTGTTCTTGGCGGATTTGCTTGACCATGTTCTTTTACCAGGTGCGTTTCAGGGATCTAATGTAACCTTGCGGATGTCTATAATGACATGACATTTTTTCAAATGTAATGAGATCCATTCTAAGGGTTTTTTTTTGTGAAGAAATGGCTTTAAAATTACTTTGAAGAAAGCTACATCAATGCGCAATTCCCCACACCATCAACAAGCTTTAAATGCAATTATTTCATGGGTTTTGACTCACCCGGCAAGAACTCATTTTGTAAACAAATAGCAAGATTTTATTTTTGTGCGGTACCCCCTATAGTAGGCATTCACAACATTTAGCCATTGTGTGTGCATCTGTGTGCCTGTTCCTCTGTGTGTGTGTGTGTGTGTGTGTGTGTGTGTGTGTGTGTGTGTGTGTGTGTGTGTGTGTGTGTGTGTGTGTGTGTGTGTGTGTGTGTTTGTGTGCGCGTGTGTGTGTGTGTGCGTGTGTGTGCGTGTGCGTGCGTGCGTGCGTGCGTGTGTGTGTATGTGTGTGCGCGTGCGCGCGCGTGTGTGTGTTCGTGTGCGTGTGCGTGTGCGTGCGTGTGCGTGTGTGTGTGTGTGCGCGTGCGTGTGTGCGTGTGTGTGTGTGTGCGTGCGTGCGTGTGTGCGTGCGTGAGTGCGCGTGTCGGACATGTGGCCCACCGTGACAGGTGGCCATTCAGTTATTGATTGGTCGCGAGACGTTGCTCGGGCCGGAAATCCTGAGTCTTAGAAGCCCCACGGATGGCAGCACCTGCCAGCGCAGTGCATTGCAGAATCGCTTACCCGGTGCACTAGTGCTCTATGAGTGGTGCGAGGATATCCAGGGAACTATCAACATCAAGTAGAGAATGACCAATTCTGCAAATATAGGCATTAATCCTGTTTTGATATCCGAGCAACTTCCATCCATGAGCAGTGGGTCCGAACTCCGCAAACGAAGTGAAAACGAAAGTGCAGGCGTGGCTAATTAGCGTTTTAGTGAAGTACGCAAATCACCATCAATTTTTATGGGCTCGTTTTTTTTTCAAATACAACCAAATGAAAGTCCTCTCACGATACACGGAGGCGTCCATGTAGAAAACAGGTATCTGATTTCGTTTGCGATGTCCAGTTTCACAAGGCGCCAAGCGACTTCTTTCGCAAAGATTCAAATATTATATGAATTTATTCTCGGCACTTTGTATCCGAGCAGTAACAATGTCCAGTGCCTAGCAAGTCACCTGAACATTTCGATTGGACATGACCAGTGAGGATAAAAGTATTTTTTGAGACCAGAAAGCTCTATTTCACGCCCAAAGCTGCAAAAGCCGTTTCATCGCTGAAGCCTGGTCTAAAAAAAAATAAATAAAACACATATTGCCGTGACCTGGGTTCGATCCCTCGGCGAGTCCAACAGATCAGCTTCGGTGTCCTGTGCACGAGAGCACTTTAATAACGCCGCTTTTTTTTCTTCAATGCGCTATGATATCATCGCAGTCGAACACGCCTCTTGGCTAAATGCAACGCGCTCTCGGGCTGTGCATTTCACATCGTCGTCTCATGAATTTCCAGCTGCGGCGCTCACAGACAAGATGAGGTTAACCTCGATCAGAGCTTAACCTCAGTCTGATATTGTCGCCAGATGAGCCGATGACCCAGGAAAGCAAAAACTTTAGCGATTCTATCTAAACGCATGCTTTCGCACGTCTACTCTGTCTACATTGGTTAAAACCCCACCAATGTTTTATTCTTTATCCTGATCACCTCTACTTGCAGTAATGCCTGGACCTAAAGTTAAACGACCCGTACGCTGAAGATAAATTTAGGGGCCGCACTGCAGACTGGTAGTGACTTCAAACCGAGAGAAATATTTGAAGTGGCAAGTAGTTCCGAACCAAAATAATCCTTTTTTATTATTGCGGCCAATTCGCAGTAGCACTCGGCGACAATTCTTGTGAGTTCCATTGACGTTTCACCCACTCTTTTATGTATTCAGGAACGTAGCACTGTTGTATTTGCCTTTCGAAGAAGCAATTTGTCGCCCATTAGAAAAAATAATGTCAACTATTGCAAGATTCGCGTGAAACGCTTTTGCTACAGCAAAGCTGACTTTACCCCGTCGGTGATGACGCGTCTTGTATGGCCTTTGATGTGCTGTGTTGCCACAAACGAGTTTCTATTCCCATATAGAAGTCGTGAGAAGGTTTGAGACAAAAAAGGAAAGTGCCCAGGCTTTCTGATAAAGCAAAAATTATGTAGAAAAAAAGAAAGAAAGAAGACGGGAACAAGGACGCTACCCATTCGAAACAAAAAAAAAAGAAGCGAAACATGATTGTATGAGACTGACAGGTCCACAACAGGACAGTTTCGCGCTTGCCTGATTTTTTGCGGGGCTAGTAAGGCGTGCAGGAGCTGCCATTCTGCGAATCTTTTCATGGCTTTTGGTTCTTTGTCGTGAACTATATTTTCTAGAGTTTTATTTATTTTCCGCTCGGGTAAGGACAAAGCAGGATAAGTTCAGGGATTATTGAGGAATGGCTCACGGTATTATGAGCATTCGATCACTGTAATCGCAATTGGAGCCTTCAGTTCAGGAATAACCTCTCGTTATGACAACGCTGGCAAAGATTCAGTGTCTCTTTGAGCTTCCGGTTTGCTGTTTATGTTGTATTTGAGATGTAGGTTATATTCTCTTATTATAAGAACTCGGAGTTGGAAACATTGATGGCTGCTATATTCTTTACGCCTTAATTGAAGTTTTTGTATTCGTCTTCTACTAGACGTACGTGCGATTGTAAACAGATGATCTGCGCCAAACTGTGATTCACTATAGCTTCACTTGGCGCATGACCCCAATTTACTGCAACAGTTTTGACGGCAATTTGAAGAAGAGTAAAAATAAAGAAAGGTAATATAATTACACCTCCTAGAAGCAACAGTTATGAATATATGCTGCACACAAGAATAAACAAACAAAAAGAAAACACACGGATCTTGCAGATGCGAACAAAAGCATCACCGCAAAGCTGTACAATACAAACGGTACTCAGTAGACGAATTTCTTAACCTCCGTCTGAGAGTATTACATCCGTCTACAGTAAGAGTTCCTGTCAGTAAGCGCGAAAGTTTAAACATGTCACATGCTTAAACAGCGAATTTTCTTCCAGCGATCTTCTAACCCTCAGGACTAGCTCCTGTAGGCACGAAAGCTGCAATTATTGTAAATATTGCCATGACGGCATGTCCTGCTGCAAAGAAAACAAAAGTGAATTCAGTGGCAGCGCTTAAACAGTCCGTGCAGAGGCGGCTGCGCTTATTTCCTGCAAATTGGGGACCTGGTGGCCAGTGATTTCGTAGGCAGGCAAAAGTGACCTGAATATTAGTTCTATATGAATAACATACGTGCTTCATGGCCTCATGACTTGGGGTATTTATTCTGCTAGTATTTATTCTCCTTGCATTTATTTTGTTGTTTAAATCTCCATATTATCAGGGCTTTTAAATTGCTGCCACAGATCTGTTGGTTGCGCTGCTCAAGCATTTCTTGCTGGAATATCATCGACTGCCTTGCTAAAGCTTACAATATTTTCTTTTCTCTCAACAATTACAATTCTGAATTTAATTTGCCTTCTTGATTTGAATATTTTTAATTCAAAGCTTTTTTCCTTTAAAGTCCACGCCCAACTTTCATTAAAACTCACTAGTGTTGCACGCGCGCCTGCGTTTCATCTAGCTTTGTTTGTGTTTTATAACTGCCTTTTTATTTTTTTACGCCACGTAAATCTACTGATAAATAGCGATTTATGTCTCCCGTTTCCTGGCCAGTTCCCCTGTGTGGGTATGTACCATCTTTTATTATTGAACCCGTATGAACTATATTGTAGAGTTATCTTTTAAGTCGTTTGAGCCGCACCTTGCTCCCGTATGCACACCCTCGAAGTTAGTTCACAGGCTTTTCACTGCCGCTGCTCGATTTTAAGGCAAGGTTCATGGTAAATATTGTTTGTGGCCATTAGGCGACAATTATCCCTCTTGTTCCGTCGTTTCGTTTCAGTGCGACAAAGATTGCTGAGACCGACCCGTTTAATAAAATTTATCTTTGTCGACAACACTGAGTCATACTGCCCATATTCCTTCCAAGCCCATCGGCGGACGAATAAAAAAAATGCGGTATTCTTAAATTTTCCACTGATTCCATCTCTGTGCTTCCAAAAGCGCTGCAGCGTAAAGCCGGCGAGAATGAGATGCTCCAGGCGCATGCGCGGAAAGAGCAGCCTCCCATGCTTGCGGTGCATGTCTCCTTGTCGTCCATTCCGGCCAACTCTTGGAGAGAGCGCTTCAAGATGCGATGAGGCTACGCGCTCCCGAGTTCTCTTTCATAATGGCCCAACCGGTACAGTGCGATAGCATTAGGGATATGACGGGTTAAAATATTCGTCTTCTTACGCCTAGGTTCTGCCTAAATGACCTTACATGTGGAATTGGTCATTCTCTACTTTACATTAACGTATCGCGGGGACCAACTCTGGCACAGTGTTGCAGATGTTAAGCGATGCTCCACTGCCCGATCGAATGGCCGTTTCAAACACAGCCGCCGGTGGCGCTGGCAAGCCCCAGGTTTCTCTTCCCGAGCTACTGTGAGGCTCATGCGTGCGCCATGTGGGGTAGGTTGCCCACTACTCGGTAGGCATGATGTCGCCTGTCCACCGAGGCAGGTGCGCTGACTGCTTTTCTCGACACGCCAGTGCTCATGCCGGGCTTTCCGCTGAAAGGTCTGTCGCGTTAACTTGGCAGGCAGGTTATTCCACTAAGCCTATGTATTATTTCTTGCTAAGGAAACCAATCGAGATAAGTTTGAAATAGGAGGCTAAGGAAATTTACAGTGAATTTACCAGCCGCCTTCGTCTTTGTGCAAATGTGTGTCTCCTTTCACAGACACGAGTTGCAATTCAACGGGGAAGCAAGCTTGTGTTCTTTCAACGCTTCTTACCAGGACTGACGTTAGGAAGGTGAGGCGAAGCCAACAGCACAAGGAGGAGCGCTGCGCGCGCGCGTCGATGTCGGACGGGCAGCGCATCAGCTTCGTTGATTTTCACTCGGAGTGCCGGAATGCTTCATCGGACCCCTACGAATTTATGCTCATCAGGACTGGAATGTGTTTCGACGACGCCGGATACCATTTTTTGGCAGATTGGTCTTTCCTACTCCATTTTCGAGCCAATTTTCCTCCGGCCATGCCGACCAGAAACATGCCGGCACAGAAACACCTTGAGAGAGCTATTCAAGCCTTCAGGGAGGACACTATCACACTGACTCTAGCGCTCAGAGAAAAATAACTCTGTAGCATCCAGTAAATTCGCGGCTCAGCATGCTCATAAGCAGGCTTTGAGAATGCGGAGCTGGATAGACAGTTCCAACTCCACGACCTAAAAACGGCTCTTGCAAAAATGAAACGTTGCACAGCGCCCAGACCAGACCGAGTGAAGGTTAAGCTCCTTCCTAACCTCCTGGACCGGGCATACCTGAGCCCTCTACACTTTTTCAACGCCATATGGGACGGGGGCACACCTTTTCCAATAAAGTGGAAAACCGCATTAGTAACCTTCATACCGAAGCCTGGAAAAACCATCAACATCGAAAATCGCCGACCAATTTCGTTGACTTCTTGTGTGGGGAAGTTGATGGAAACGATGGTCATGGACAGACTCTCTCAATACCTAGAATTCAAACATACTTTGGCGGACATAATGTACGTCTTCCACCCTCACCGGTCCGCGCAGGACGCCCTGCTCCGACTCCACAGTGAAGTGTTCGCTCCGGTCGAATACACCAATAGCTACAAGATGGTCCTCGCCTTGGACCTCAAAGGGACTTTCGACAACGTAACCCACGGCTTCATTTTCACACATTTGTCGCAGACAAACTGTGGACAAAACACGTTTAGGTGATCCGACAATTCCTTACTGGTCGGCAAACCTATATACATATTCATGAACTGGAACTTAGCCCGTGTCCCTTCGGTACGCGAGGAACTCCACACGGAGCGTTCCTCTCGTTCTCCTTATGTCCATAGGGTATTTAATAAAGGGGGGGGGGGGGGGGGGGGGGGTGCGATACAAAGACGCTTTGAGGCTGGCCAATGCATTCGTAAGCAGCCGAATACTCTATTCGGCACCCTACCTCCGCTTGCGGAAATGCGATGAAAGCGCCCTAGAGGTGATTCTTCACAAAATCTATAAGCGCGCCCTTGACCTCCCCATAACGACGTTCAATCAAAGGCTCATTCCTCTGCGTATGACCAACACGTTTGCGGAGTTGCACTAGGCACACTTTAACAACTTACGGCTAAGCAAGTCGTCCGCAGGCAAACTCCTCCTAGATCACCTGCACATTGCTTACAATACACAAACATAGTAGTGAACAGAAGTTCCAGAGGACTGGCGCTACGCGCTGAAAGTTCGATTCCTGCCACAAAACATAAGAAAGGAGATTAATGAGGGACGTCGCACCGCGCGTGTGGCAGCCCTGAATGAACGCTACGGCTCTTGTTACGGATTCTTCTACACGGATTTTGCTGGCCTACACCGCGAGGGGTGGTACACCGTCGCGGTCACCGACCAGAACACGTACATCTAGGGACTCACTTTCCGTGCCCCGAACTTCACATACGCAGAAGAGGCTGCCATGGCGCAGGCCGCTGCAGAACCATACTCCAGGGTTATCATCACTGACGCCCGGGGAGCTTGTCAAAATTCAGAACAAGGGCGCATTTCTCAACGCGCCGTCGAAATCCTCCACGGATGCGAGTAACGGGATCGACCGGACACATGTGTCGTCATCTGTGTCCCAGCACATGTGGGACTAGAGGGAAACGAGGCCGCAGAAGCCTCAGCCCGCGCTCTTAACCACCAGGCATCGCCTCGGCCCCCACTCCTTGACGAACGAGAACCGAATCCGACCCTTACTTACAAAGAAATTGCTAACTTGTACAAAACCTGACGCAGACTTTTTCACTGCCGCGCAAAAGGGCTAACCAAAACTGAGGAACGTTGGCTCCTTCATTTATACACGAATACAGTGCTGTGCCCGGCAGTACTACAGTATTTCAATCCGGCTTTTAACGGGAAATGCCCGCACTGTGGGTGCCTCTTCGGGTGCATACCTTATGATGTGGGCTCGCACCTCTAACTCCGCCTAGACTCCCCCCTCCCCCCCTTTGCCTCCACCCACCCGAGAGAGCTGGGAGGCTGGCCTGCCCGACTGCTCTACCTTAGAGAGCCAACGTGCTCTCGTTGCTAGTGCCCGAGCTGCCGCGGAAGCCGCAGGGGTCTGGGACTAGGGACCTCTCCTAGCTTTTGTAAGGGGTTGGCCCTTAAGGCCTGCCACCCCTTTTCTCTCGCATGTAAATACTATCAAATAAATGTTTTTCACCAACACCACCACCAGCAGAAACTCACGCAGTACGCTTGCACGGTAACAACCGCAAGCATGCGCCCTTCAGCCGCTCAGTAGGGCCAAGTTTACTTGGCGAATACAGCGCGGAGTGGAAGAAGACGTAATTGAGCGAATAAAGGGAAGCTAATAATGGGTACCAGGTTTTCTTCCTCAATGACGGTTTCAACTTTTTTTTTTTCCTGGGAAGAATGGGTAACATGCCGGAGGCGCAACTGCAGCTTGTTTAGACCACCAGAGAGTTTAAGTATAGCTCGTAATAAAAAAAAAAAACAGTGGTGTACAAGGAGGCTGCGAGGAAAGGAAAGGAGCGGTAGTCCCATCGTTCTGAATGGACAACCGATCTCTTCCCTGAGAGCTCTGATTATGAGCGGCGAAAGATCACAGAGGAATAAAGAGGTACACATCCCCCAGAGTCTGTGGCGTGTGCGGGCTGGGCATTTCTTGTGCTCTCTACCGTTGCCGCCTCGCAACACATCATTACTCCGCACACTGCAGGCATCTCTGCCGGGCCATCCCAGATTAAGTAAACAGCGGCGCAGCATACTCTGAAGGCGCGCGTCCAGAATGGCTTCGCGCAAATAGCATTATAGCTTGCGCGCACAACCTCTGTGCTTATCGTTGTGGCCTTCGAGAGCTGTAAGCAGGCTTCGTGAAACCTCCTCGAAGCAAGAGCCACCTAGTTCAAACTGAATACGTCGCTACTCCTCTTGCCACTACATAAGCCAGTAATTCTCTTTTGTATTCGCTCTATCTATGGTTCCCATCGTTTCGTTGTAAAATGGAAGCAACCCGTGCTTTTCGGATCTTTTCCTTTTCTTCGATAAGTGCTTGATTTTGAACTTATTGGTGTAATGAACAAAACTCTCTCCTCCTTAGTGGAAACACTGACGACAGTTTAACCGAAACACGTTTCGAGCTTTCTAGCAGCGTTTTAAGGTTGCTAATTGTTTTAATTCGTACTTTAAATCGGAACCACATAAAAAAATAACAAGGCGCCGGAAGGCATTTCCAGGAAAGAATTCTTTCTCCAGCAATCTGTTCTATAGGTTTTCATGTAGTATGTGCCGATATTGTTTTTTTTTTTGTTTTTAGCAGCCGATAAGCAGCGGCTGTTCTCGGTGGGCCCTGGGAATGCTTTTCGCGACTCTTTCATTCACATTGCGCTTATTTCGCGCTCATAACAACCTTTTTAAATGTGTCTTCAATCGCTAGTTCCTCCGTGTACGAACAGACTACTTCTAACGTTTTTCATAGGAATGCACCAAAAGGACCTGTGAGCATAGGATGCTTCAACGCGCTAGCCTATTTCAATGAGGAAACATCATATGGCTCGTCGGCAACGAAACTCGACGTCAACGTTGACCAGCAAGAGTGGTGCAAAAATCACAGATAACAGTACCATGGTAACAAAGGAAAGTGGAATATCTTTCGATAGTGCGGGGAAATGAACCCAGGACTTCCTCACTGTCAGGCGAGCAATCAATCCTTCGGCCAAAAACTGCGTTGCTTCTTCTTCGCGAACAAAGATGAACCTCGAATATGCGTTGCCTGGCAACTGTGTGCTAATCAGAATAAAAAGCTGAAAAAAAAATTGGAAAAAAAACGAGAACAAAACAGAATAAAAACAAAGCTTTCGCATTCAAGGGATGTAAGTAGTCATAAGTGTTCTCCGTAAGTTTTATCTCAACTTTGCTTTCACATCAACGCTTGCCGGCTTTCTAAAAGCCAACTAAAACTAGCTATATATGTGCGATAGGGCTTTACATAACACGCACTCTCACAGATACCTTTGTGTTGAGACAGTCTGTGTAGCACCAGCCAGTCAGGAATGCACCCTAGGTTTTTAAATTGTATATTCTACAAATAACTTGAATTCATGAAGGTCGCCTAATTTACAACCCACTGCACAGAATAAAACGACAATTACTTTGTTTTTAAGAAGGTACTGTGTAAATCAATCGTTCCGTGGCGCCAAAGTTGCTTTTATATAGGTATTTTTTCCGATATTACGACATACCTATAATAGAATTTGCAAGCTACCCTTCTTTTCCACACAATTCATTCCTCATCGTAAACTTCGAGACCGTTTCTCATTTTCATTTGACGTGTAACACGCGTGCTCTTTCTAATTTCATTCGCATTGGCGCCGTCTTCATGGTCCGATCTTTTGTTAATAGCAAAAGGTTCATTCAACAATGTCCTTTCTCATCACGCAAAAAAAAGACTGGTTTAAATTGTTTGTTTTTTTCACCCCCCTTAGAATTCTTCGCTAGGCTTTACTGAAGCATCTGCCTGATTGCGACACCCTCGGTTGTTCAATACCGGCACACACTAATGGCCAAGGAGAGAAAAAGGTTTGTAATATAAGAAAAGGAAACCCTTAACTGCACGTGTGTATGACGGCTTTCCACGACCGGCGCATTCATAAGATGATAAGTACCTAGCGTAAAAGGGGCACCTCGTGGGGACTCGACATCGAAGCTTGAAAGCCTCCTTTTGTATCGGAGATCCCAGGACGCAACCTCTTGATGAGACATAATATGCAGCCCCTAGATACCCTTTATGTTGTGGGATGGCTACGAACCTTCAGGTAAGTGCTTTGCTGGCTGGGAAATTTTTTTACGAAATTCATTCACGGGCGCTTGTAAGTCGGTGCATTTTAGCTTTTTCGAGCCGACATTAATCAAACACGAAGAGCGGCCACATAGAATGCTAAGATTTAGCAAAATTCGTCCGCTGTAAACCATCGTGCTCTTGCGTAAGACACGAGCCGAGTGGGGCCTTAATAATGGAATGAATACAGAAACTGATTTCCTTAAGGAACATCTGGCGTTCTCGCTTATTCATATTTATGTGGCTGAAATTCGTTAGCAGTCGGAGTCCTCCGATGATGTCCCTTCACACGCACTAATTAGCCTCTCTAAAATAAAGCTCTTTAAGCATAAAGCTTAGGATTCACGTGACTGTCGCATGTGCTAGTTGCGCTAACTTCCGACTTCACGTTTCGAAGAACTGCTTAGGTTCGGATCATCTTTCCGTTAACGCAATTTTCATTCTTCCACTGCTGAATGGTCAAAGCCAAAGCCGAACAACCATGCCTAAGAGAAATGCACTGCATATCGTAAAATTCCGAATACTACAAGAAAGAAATTAAACTGATCAGCAGGCACGTTTAAAACTCTGAAAGGAACAAGATGCCAAATTACAGCAAACAACTCACTCCAGTATTGCTGCCAACAATGCCCGTGTAGAATGAAATGCTCTTTCTCGAGAGTACCCGGACCAGCCATATTGTCCTGTCGAGGACAGTGCGCTAGCACCTTACTCCTAACCGCTTAGGACCACAGTCTAATGAATATGTACTTTGAGTAGTAGCCATTTTCATGCTCCTGGAAATCTCTTCGGATACCGCTCAGCAGCCGCAGTGCTGATTTCATCGTGAGAGGGAAAATCAGTATTTCCAGCCGCAGATCTGCTCTCCATCTATATTTGTACGATGTTTCTCAAAACACGCGACCGATTTTTTTAGTATTGGCAATAGTTTTCATATATAGGAGTCATTAGCTCTGAATGACATCTTAATTGAGTGCATGGATTCTATTGCTCTGACATCCTTTTTAGCACGTCTGCTCAGACAGAAAGAAAAAAAGGTGTGTACGTGGCGCGCATGTGTCAGGTTATGCTAACGCTGCTCACGAATGTCATGCTGCTAGCGCTGGTAACATTATTAAGTATGTGAAAAAAGAATCACAGGTAAACAAATGCATTTCAAAGAACAGAACATAATAGAGAGGACATAAGCAGACTATCTACAGCGTTCTCTATAGTTACGCCCATTGTCAACCTGCCTCCTTAATCCTTCGGCTAAGGCAAAAATCCTCCATGTTAAAAACATAGAAAAAAATGTTCTCTGACCAAAAAAAATACTAGAATTTTCGGCAGACATTTCCCTTAGAAAGCTTCCTGCAACGACAGTCCCTGAAAGTTACAAGTCTCAGGTTGTAGTGACACAAATGGCAGTGTTGCGACCAATGCAAAGTATGTGATCGCAATAGCCAACATTGGGTGATGAAAATTTTTCTTACGTATTATAATCATAATTGGGCTTTCTCAAAAAGTTTCCTACCGTTGCTTTTCGGGTTGGGTTGAAAAGATTTTCTTTGTTCTGTATATTACTAAACTAACGTGATGACGTCCCAGACGTCAAACTTTCAGCAATAATGGCATCGTTTCTATATCAACTGCAAGGAACATTTAGTAAATCCATGTCCTAAATCTTTATCTTCTTCTACTTCTTTCTCGTCAATTAGGTCAAACAACCACCCGAGCGTGAAATCTCTAACCTCATGTTTCAATAGTTGTAAAAAAAAACTGTAGTATAACCATGCAGTCTGGTTCTGCTTTCTTGGATTGATCATGAAGAAGATGTCGCATAGTGTGAAAAAACTCTCCAGGGTCAAGAATTCTGCGAACTATCACACGTAAGGGCGAACTACTGGGACCAGCTTTGATGTCTCCTTTCAGCGCCTTCCACAGCTTACACCGTGAAATGAAAGCGAGTTTTGAATTTTACTAGCAGCAACAGTGAATTCATCGAACATCGCCAGAGGGAGAATGCTCTTCGAATGCCAGCGGTGCTGAAAGAGGTTAAAAAAAGGCAATGAGACCCGCTTTGATTTGTGCATTGCCACACGCGTAACGTACACGTGCCGTTTTTTTCCTCGGTTATTGCTCCCTAGAAAAGCGGTACGTCGGCCTCCTTGAATTCTGAGCTTGCCAATGACGTCAAACGCGCCCGTCTTCGTTCGACGCCCAGGTTTTGTGGCGCGTGTTATGCAACAAAACGCACGTGGCGACCTCGGCTGCGATATTTTTAGGTGGTGCAAAAAAGAAAACGCTAGCTAACACTTTTTTCGGTCTTTTTGTGGAATCGATGACTTTTACACTATATTCTCTAAGCTCTATAAATTATTCAATTTTCTCGAGATTTCTAATTTGTTGGTTTTTAGGACGCGGAACAATCACTATTGCGACACTTGAGGTAGAAAAATGACTGTTGTAATCTTCAGCAACGATTCCTTGACAAGTTCTCAAAACGCGACATATTATTAAGAAAGACAAAAGGCTCCATGTTATTTGGCTCCATGACCGGGTGCGAGATAAAACCTTCACTAGACCTGAAGCCACATACGCTCCGAAGCCTTTCCAGGCTAAAAAAACGGAGACTTCGCTCACATTTTGCTCGCAAAGTCCTACGCGTGCATCGTGCAATCGGAGGCAGCGGACTATTAATGCATGTTTTCTGTTCGATGCTCTCAATAGTAAATGTGTTGTCAGAACTGCGAGTACGGAATTCGCAATGAGCCCATGAATTGCTATATCGATAAAATTCAGCCTGTGGCACTGGCCTAAGGAAATGCTTTGGCAATGGAAAGTAACATCCAAACCTGACTTTCATACCATGTGGGCGCTTTCATTCTATTTTACGTAGTTTCACATGGGCAGCGTATTTTATAATGTATTTCTTTGTGGGTCCATTTTTTTCTCGTTATAACTACCAGACAAGGTCTACATTTTAAAGCGGAACGTTAGCAACCGACATCGCTTAGGCGCTCGGGTTACAAAGCTTAAGCACACCAATTGCGAAACAATGAAAGAAAGTATAAAGAGAGCTCTGGTTTGGTTTGGTTTATGGTGTTTAACGTCCCAAAGCGACTAAGGCTATGAGAGACGCCGTAGTGGAGGGCTCCGGAAATTTCGACCACCTGGGGTTCTTTAACGTGCACTGACATCGCACAGTACACGGGCCTCTAGAATTTCTCCTCCAAAGAAATTCCAGCCGCCGCGGCCGGGATCGAACCCGCGTCTTTTGGGTCAGCAGCCGAGCACCATAGCCACTGAGCCACCGCGGCGGCATAAAGAGAGCTCTGAAAAAGTATCGCTAGAAAACATCCATAGCTGCCAAAGGGAACAATGCGCAGCATGAAGTAAGAACAGCGGAAGAGCACACACACACACAAGCGGCAGCTTTCAAGTTTATTTTTTGGCTGCCACTACACCGAATTTATACAAGGCAACATGCTCCCAAAGTAAAAAAAAAAAACAGAACAAGGATGCATATGGATGTGACGTGCGAAGCAACAATTCATGAAAACGCACATGGGAAACGAGATAGCGTTCACACTAAGCTGAACTGCTGCACGTTCAACACCCTGTCGCTAATGAAAAACTAGACAAAACATCAGATAAAAGTCGGGAAGAAACAGGCTACAATCTAAACGAATCACGAACATACTCTCGAAAGAACTTCAAGGAAGGCCGCATCACAAAAAAAAAAAACCTCCGAATGAAGAAGAGGGACTAAAAGCGCTAAAAAACACTAAAAAGAAACCTAAACCGCCAGGGGAACACAGCTAAAGAAACCTAAAAACTCACTAAATAAACGCATAAAATAAAATTACAAAGCCCACAATAACAGAGTTTGCAGAAAAAGAAATTACGGAAATAAGCTATCCAATCAGCTCCCAGCCTGACAAACTTTTTTCTACCTTCACTGTCTCACGTGCCAGAGGATTGATTATCTCAATTGAAGTTAGCCTGAAATATACAAAGCACGTCTAGGGGTCTAGTAACAAGAAAAAAGGCATAACGGCTTCTTGCACACAGAGCTTCTTATGGGATACCTTCCGCTACCAATCACGCGCAGATCTTCCTTGCATCAAGGCGGAGGTAAGCATCGGGTGGAATGTCACTGCTGACGGAAAGCAGGATGGACGTTGTGCATAGAGAGGAATTCCCTCAGCAGGCGCGCTCGGCTGTCCTATCAGGGTGCGAAGGGTGAAATCATGGTAGTAGCAAGAAGAGAAGAACTTCAAAGCCTATGCAGATCGTTTGCGCTGTATGCAGCAAATGTCATGGAAAGCGGGAAAAAAAATCGACACAGCAAACAACAGTTGCAGTGCGTTCGCTAATGTTAACGCGTTACGCGACGCAGCATGGACGTTGTCGGACCTTCTATCCTTCACAAGTAAGCTAAACTGGGCTAGTCGGAGCAATTGCATCTTCGAAAAACGTAGCGCGAAACACAAGACACAGGTAAGGTCCTGTCTTCACCTTACCTGTGTCTTGTGTTTCGCGCTACGTTTTTCGAAGATGCTTCTTTCCTTAACCGAAAGGAAGGTGCTTGGAATTATGCAATCAGCTTTCACCCGCAAAGCTTGATAACTCTGTGAGGGGTGCTTTTCTTATGCTTTAAGGAACATAAAACGCACATGTGGAAATATATCCGCCGGAGTTGCGAAACGTAACCGTGATGGCTTGTTTTTTTGTCGTGAATGCTTTCCGTATGTGAAACACATACTCTGGTATGAGCGTTTTAATGGCAACTCCTCCTTTAGCATAAATTTAAAGGAAGAAGAAAAAATGGGCAAACCCGCTACTAAAGCGGAGATAAGTGGGTTTCATCTCGAAGCAGGGGCTCCTCTTCAGGCTTCTCCTCTCGAGTGCACTGCGGCTGCACCAGCTTCTGCGGCCGCACGACGTTGGAGCGCGCAGGAGTACGCGGGACTGCAGGATGACGCGTTGCCGTGTTTCCTCTAGCCACTAGATATTCTGTACATTTCCAAGCCCTCTGATAAATATGATAGACGAAAATACAGCATCTCTGCGTAGTTGTCGCCTCAAAAAAGGTAATAAAAACGTCTTGCTCGAAACAGCAGCTCCCAGATATTCACCTGATGCCGTAAACCATAAACTAGGATGAGATTCCTAAACATCATAACCCCACAGATAAAGGCAAAGGCACCATAGAACTGAATTTCACTCTGCACGCCTAAAGTTCATGAAATCATATCAGAGTTTTACTGAAACGTCTTTGATATAGCCCAAAGTTTTTATCTGTGCAAATGTTTGTGAGTCAAAGACAAATCAGTTATTAAGTATCCAGACACGAGAGCCTATTATGCATCAGAAGTACTTGTATTTGGGCGTGTTGGTTCATAACTTTTCAGAAGGACACAGGGGCACAATAAAAGACACGGACATAGAAGTAGACAAGCGCTTGTCCCTGTCTACTTCTATGTTCGTGTCTTTTATTGCGCCCCTGTGTCCTTCTGAAAACCTATTATGCGTCTCTGTAAAACAGAGATTAATGACCACAGGTCTTTCTGTTGTTTCTATTTTCAATGAGATCGTGTCGAGTCACTGGGAAAGTTCTGTTTCAATGAACCCTCTCAGTCTGTTATCGCTCTAAAGCTCTAAATGGCAGTGGTGGTTTTCGAGGTAGAAAACACAATGAACATCTCTTTATCAACATTGAAAGAGATATTGACCCCAGCGAAGCAGATTGAATGCCTAGACTACAATGTGCCTCTTCCTTGAACGATATTTTCTGCAAGTATAGCACAATCATTCATCAGCATCTCGCCGTTTATATATTCGGGTGCTCAAGAGTAGCTTACACATAGAAATCTATTCATGAGCTATGTCAAAGGATCCGGTATTCCGCTTTTCTTAACTGCAACAGTATTCACCATATGCCAATTATTTGCAAATTCTAAACATCGAGTAAGGAATCTTGAAGACAATTTTGTAGCACAACGCAGTTCTTTTCTTCCAATTTATCCAGAATACAAGTTTGTAGTCTGTCCCTAGTTTCTTGGCCCTCGTTATCATACCACAATGCGTTCCTGTCTCTTTCAAAAATATTTACATTTCCGTCCACGGTTACTTCAGTGCTAAAACTTCTCTCTGTGTGCTCAACAAATTTGCTCTATTATTGCGTGAGGACGAAACCTCTCAGAAGTTCATGAAAAAGGCTTCTTTCCAAGAGTTTTGAGCGAGCATGGGGGCTTCTTGTTTAATTCTGGCGCAATTGTCCAGTTCAGAACTCTTTTGCCTTAGCAAAAGCAATTATGAGCAAGTAGAAGAGTACCCCTCAAAAAATAAGAAATGGTCACTATTTGTCGTTGTTTGAAGGGAACTGAAATAACGACTCAACTGAAAGGAATGAAGATGATGGCTCTATTTCGAGCGCGAACAGAGAATAATTACTGGTCTTGGAAAGGTACAATACCGCCAACATTTCAAAGCGGTTTTGTTTCAGAAGAAAACAATGTCTTAGCAGAATGAAGGATGTCCATACTCATACAACTGAGCTATGCTCGCCGGAAGGTAGAAACGGTCTCGCGTCTTGAAATATAGCAGCTACCGTTTTGACAGACGCAGTGATAAAGAAAAAAATTCGAAGAATGAGCATGATTCCCCCTAACGCAAAATATTGTCAACTCTATCGGTGTCTCAGGCTCTCTAGACTCATTGTTTCGCTTTGCTGGGTCGTCAGCACATCTGGCGACGATATTAGATTCACAGTGGCATTAGTTGAAGAAGAGGACGATGTGCAATGCATAGCATGGGAGAATGCTTATATTAACTCGATAGAAGTATTAATAGAAGACGACGACAATGTGCAATGAACAGCGCGACATTGGGTTTTAACACCAGGTGTGACCAACTACGGGGTTAGCCAAGGTTTCTCAGTCGCTATGGGCTCATTATTTTGCTTTCCTGGGTCGTCATTCCTGCGCGTTCTGTGTTAGATATCGTCGCCCTCATGAACAAATAATACTATCCATAAGACGGACAGCAGTATTAGTTGAAGAATACGAAGTTGCGCAATGCACAACGCTAGAGTGGGTTCCATTTTTACATGAGGCATGATCGGCTGTGGTGATAGCATGGTGCTCTCGTGCAGTGGCCAGCGAAGCAGATGTGTTCGCGGCACCGTGGCTTGGAATCCCAGTGGGGGGAATGTTTATTTATTTATTGTTGGCTCGAGGACATCGATATGGCGGCGGCGCGGCTCAACGCAAGGGGAGGGGGGGTCGCTTATGAGCAGTGCGCTAAGGTACGGGCCTGGACACATCGACGCGCACGTATGTGCGCAAGGAATTAAGACGCTTATTGGGAAAACTCTGCAACATTGCTTCAATGACAAACAGCGAGTTTGAGGATTTTCCTTTTGTTTACTAAAAGGAAGTTATGCGCCTATTTTTTGCGCGTGTATTGCTGTAAAAATAAAATGCACAAGCAAGAAGAGTCTCAGAAAAAAAAATATGCAGTCATAATTTTGGATGGGTGTCTCCGCTTATGCAGCTATCCTCCTCGAAAGGCAGCTTTTTTGAAAACTGGGAAATAAATTTCAACCACTTTACACAGAAAAAAGTCCTTTGAGCATAACCCGCCACCCATTTAGAAGCATTCTTAATTGAATTCGGTAAAAAAGGCACGTGCCTGACCTCGTGATATCAGTGACATAAATAGACTAGCACAATGTTACAGACATTTGCTTTTTTTCCCATGTGGCGTGACTCGAGGACAGATTCTGGCGTTTTATCTACACTTTTTTGCCTCCGCACCTTCATTCTTACTAATTTGGAAGCCAGATGATTCGGCATGACCGCAAAAAGGGAGATGCGAGAAAAGTCACTTTTTATATTTCTTAATTTAGGACCACTTTACCTATATTCTTTTAAATGAGGGCTTTTTTTTATGTTCCAATCAAATATTCCGGAAGGTGACTTTGATTCAGCTTTAAACTACCGCACGACCACAGATAAAGTATCTTGCTGGCGCCAAGAGATTACGTTGAGTTCTTTTCTTTGCTACAGCTAGCTAACAATTAATTTCCTGGAGCACAAATTGTCTTCCACAATAAGCGGCAGTGAAGACAAAATAAAGCTCGCCTCTATCGATAGGGTGCGACGTTGTAGTGATATAATGGTCACTCTAACAGAAAATATGGATTTTGTATGCCAAATAAAAGTGAAAATTGAAGTACCGAAGTCTCAATCACTGACCATTGTTGCAATTAAAACGCGCCCGTCGAAACCGAATTTTTGGCACGGATGCCAGAAGATAATCCACATCGTCTTTCACTTAAAAACGCTCGCCACCCACGCATCTTCAGCTGTCAAACAAGCTTCAACGCAGACAGAATTACAGAATCATTTTTTTGCTGTGTACATTGGCTGTCTGGAGCTTTCCTCTGTGTCTCATGCGAATTCTATTCGAAGGAGTATGACTGTTATTGGCCATGAAACAATTGTGGCGTGATGACGGGAAATGCGCTCGATCCGTTCCGAATAAACTTCAGCTTCAGCTTCTACTATCACCATAATCGCAATGACAGCATGTTGCCTCTCATCTTGTGCAGCGCGCCGAACGTACCGTTAAAGTATTCCCCCGAAAGAGATTATCCATGTTGTTACGTCCAGTGAAGTTGACTGATCTGGTCGCCTAGCAACTTGATAAATCCCTTTTACAGCGAAATACCCCCTCCTCATAGCAACTGCGTACGTCTCACCAATTATGCATGAGAACTGGCCAAGCAATAATTTCTCAACTGTTACGCTCGAATTATGCTATCCATGGCAACGCAAATCAAGCTGAAATCCAAACCACTAAAAGATTTCTGATGCATTTGGGTGTTACCAGACTAGAGAGAGTGTACGGTACTAAAGTGATCCCCTTGGGATTTTTTTATTCATACCACAGGGAACAGGGGATTTCTGGGCTTTGAGATTCTGGCTCAGCCTTGATCTTTTTTTGGTTATTTTCATTTTCCACTCTTTTGTGCACAGCGTTGCCCCTTCTTCTAATAGTACCATTTTTTCCTTCGACTGGAATGCGCCAGTGCCAGTTATTGGACAATCTGCGTAGCAAAAACATCTAGTGATCTAACCGAGGAATAAAAGCGAGTGCAATAAGGAACGCTTTTGAACTCTCAGTCTTTAAAACTGCACTGACTACTTGTTCTGAGTATCTGTTCAGACAAGATACTACAGCATTCTCAAGGAGTCACATTAAAAGCCACTTTGAGGTCCGCTCCATTTATTAAAGTGTTCTGCAGCGTTTGTTCAAGCCAAATAAAAAAGAAACAAGTATTTAATGAAACCAGTACTCGTACATTCTTGCTGGAAGAGACCCTTTCTGTCCGAATAAATGAAACCCGACTCTGCGTACAAAAGGCGGCCTTTCTTCAGAAGGCGAATTCGTTTGGCAGGAAAAAAAAAGTCACCAGCGTTTCCTTAAAACAATCATTAGCCTAGCGTTGTGCGATAATTGGCTTTTCTACAATTCCTCGCTCTCCGCTTGATTTTCTTCAGCTCTCAGGGTCAAGAAATGCTTAAAGTTGGAACAGCTATTCGTACAGTTCAGAAACCCGGTAGCTATAGCTCGTCTTTCTTGATGAATTAATTTATTTGAATACGATAGAGGCATTATTCTTGTCTGAAAAATCATCACATGTCTTACAGAAATGCAACACAATTCTTATTTGCTGGCCCTTTGTAAGACACATGCACTATTTCTTTAGGAACAGACGTAGATTTAGGTCTTCTTACGAGATAAAATTGTCATCTGCAGCTATAATCCTGCGCTAAAGCAGTGAGCGATAATTTGTTCGCTTACGTAAAAAATGTTTCGGTGAACGCATCAGGAAGCCTTTTCGTAATACAGCGAGTTGTTCGGTGGTGAAGAACTTCAAAAGTTACCTCTACTGTAGAACTTATTTGACTGAGGTTGCCTTTGGATGTCCGAAATTTTACTACAGAAACTTGCTTGCTCACACACAGAATTATTGCGCTTAGGAAATGCAACTATCGCTCTCAGCTAAAACATTCTTAACGCAGTTCCCGAGAATCGCGTCTCCTGGAACGTCAACCGAGGTCCGCAAGCTATTTTCTTTTCGGGATTTTTAATCATAATTTCCTTACGCTTGCATCTTCCCTGAGCAATTTTATCTGCTAAATGCAACATTAATAAAGGGATGGGGTGTTTGTGCTAACTCGAATCCCATGACCAGGGCATTAAGTTGCTGTAGCCTCAATAACTGAATAGATTAGGAAAAGAAACTCATACAAGATTGACGAGCCTGAGAGGCTGTTAATAAGCCCTTGTTGCCTGAGTACCTTTCCGTGCAGTGTACTGTAGAGAAAAAAACTTGTTATGAATCTAGGAGCTAAAACAGGAAAACCTTTTATAAAGTAATCTTAACCGCTAGAAAAACAAGTGGTTACGCTGTCGACGTCCCCAAGCGGAGCGTGCACGCATTGCTAGCTCTTCCCTACGCAGCAACAGGGACTGTGAACGATTCAAGTGCCTTTACGAGCCATGCGCAACGAGAGTTATAACCATGCAGTGCGAGATTGCTTGAATTCTCGTCCTTCTGGAGTATCTATTTCGAAGCTCTAGTCTGAACCCCTACGGAGGGCCGCACGTTTGAGATGCAGTGTTTATGGCCTCTCGAAACATTTGTCTCCACTACAACCAAGATTCTCTCGGAAGATAACGCTCCACGGCATGTCCTGGCAGAGAGCGCGAAGTAAAAAAGGATCCGCCTACATATGAACCGTACCGCCGAATTTAGTCAGCATTGGCACGAGAAACGTGCAACCGTAACGGCCTGGCCAATTTGCTCGCCCACTCTCAACGCAGTTCGGGCAATCTGCTCGAAACTGCGAACGTGACAGGAGAATGGTGGCGAAAGGCGGGTTTGTAACGTGTGATCCACCAGAGCGCCTATATCAAACTTTTACTGCCATCGAACGTGCCGGCGAAGGGGATGGGAGGGTCGCCGGGTCGGATCGCAGCGCCCAGTGCTGCTAATGGGACGCAAACGTGGCTGGCACGAATAGTGCTTCCGAAAGAACACAAGGGGGAGTGGGAGGAGGGAGGAGGGAGGAGGGGGGGGGGGGGGGAGGGGGGCGAGGGATTTTCTACAGCGCCGTAGATGCGTAGGGCCCCCAGCGTTCAGTTATAGCCAGCGTGGAATCGATCCGCTATGTCGTTACGATTGCGGCACGCCGCTTGGCGTTATTGTACACACGGCAGACGAAAAGATGGGTGATGAGACCCCAGCGCAGTTAATGGGGCGTGTTGGCGAAAACAAATTTCTGTCTTCATTTTGGGCTTACAGGATACGTTTTATATTTCTTATACTTGGTATACTTCCTTGCATTTAGTTTTTTTTTTTTTTTCAATTGTGATTTCGTGCTTTTTGCAAATTAAGATATATTTTTAGGAAAAGGGTGAAAATTGTTATTTAGGAAATGGAATCTGCAGTAACTGTCTAACTACTTGGTAGTTACTTCACCCGCGCCGTGCAGTAAGGGAAGAAAGACAGAGAGAAATAAGGATTAAATAAAGAAGGCCGTTGCGATAAGTTCCGGATACCTTTTGACCAACTGCGACAATGCATAGTAAAAGGGCGCATTCCCCTTAAGCTCCATCGTACTGCGGACCCTGCGGCGCGGATCGATCCAGCGTTGTCAGGCTCAGTAGCCAAACGCCTTAACCACTACGCCTCCATGGCGATAGTGTCTAGAAGCCAAAGAAGGAATGTCTAGAATTCAACGGAGTAGTGTTGGTCACGAGGTTCGCCGTAGGGAAGGGATGCGTACGAAGTTTGGTCACCTTGAAAGTCGTTTGTGTACGTCGCCATCCCACAACATGAGTGTTCTTCGTTTCGCCTACATCGAACTCCATCTTCCCGCACACGGTCTGGACACCCGACCTCCCTGAGTCAAGGAATGAGAAAGGATACTCTTTCCTTTTGAGTGTTTTGCAAATTGCAAAGTAGTCTCTGCGAAATTATTTTTTATTTTTATGTATACTTTTGAGGTGCTATTTGTTCCGCATTTAGCTGTCGTTTTTTGCCTTTTGTGTACAGCATGCGAGCGTCAATCTGATATTTTTGAAAGGAAAACACAATACGAGTAAGGTCTGAAACTGCAGTCGCTGTGCGTAATCATCATCTGTTAAGAAATATTGACGACTCGAGAAGTTTATCCTCTAATATGTTGCACAAAATACACAAAATATCTACCGCAAGGCTAGTCAGGTACACAATGTTCCGGCTCACTGTGCACCCTTCAGTCAATTTCGTGAGGCATCGGTCATTTATTTCTAGCACTTCTACTAAATTAGAAGCAAGAGCGATATTCCCCCAAAACGGCAGCAGAATGTGGCGTGGCGTTGTGTGAAGCCTGCACCATCCCCAACCCCACTCATCTAACTAAACCGGGCCGAATGCTACGGCGAAACTAGCGCCTCACTGAATGAAAGGAGCAGGTCACCCTCCTCCACCTCGAGTAGGCCTCAACCAACCATATCAAACCAACCTATATACTGCGGATGTCTGCGGCCACGATAAGCTCACAAACAACCTGATCAAAAATAGCGACGACTAAATCAAAGTGAAAAACTCAATGGAACGCCGGTCAACGTAAAAGCAAAATGTGTAGAAAAAGGCTGCAAGAGAACGCCTATCACCGCCAGTATTTATTATTATTATTATTATTTGAAATACTGCGGACCATGCATGGTCCTAGCAGGAGGGGCACATTCAAACACTTTTCAATACAAAAAATGACAAGCATATGCATAGAGAAAAAAATAATAAGTCAGACAATCAATCAGAATTGAACATATAGACAGGCATCGCATCGCAACACAAAACAAACAAAACTCATGAAATAAAGAGATGACGTTCCAACTCTGCTATAAAATTGCTGGACAGAAAAATATGAGAAGGTAATGCATTCCATTCGGATACAGTTCTAGGGAAGTAACTATTTTTAAATGTGTTTGTGCGGGCGAAAATTGGTGCCAGTGAGTGTTCCTGCGTATGCCTGGTTCTTCTTGTAAATTGAGCTTTGACGCAATTAGGCAACTTCATTTTTATTTTTCCTTGCAGGCAGTGATGAAGCAAGATGAGGCGACTAACCTTCCTTCGGGATTCTAGGGTGTGAATGTTGTGTTGCTTCATAAGCGTAGATGGGGAATCGTGTCTTCTATATTTTCCAAATATAAATCGCACAGCTTTTCTTTGCACACGCTCGAGTTGTATGATATCTTTTTTATTATGGGGGTCCCATACAACCGCCGCGTACTCAAGTTTAGCTCTTACGCAGTTGTTATAGGCAAGACACTTAGTACTGGCAGGAGCATTCCTAAGTTTTCGCTTAAGAAACCACAGTTTGCGAAGTGCAGCAGCAGAAGTTTCTGATATGTGTTTTTACCAAGTTAATTTATTTGTAAACGTAACCCCTAAGTATTTATATGAGCCCACCTCTAAGATATTATTGTTGTTAAGCTTATATGTAAAGGAACACGGGTGTATTTTCCTTGTTACTCTTAAAAGTACCGTTTTATCAGTGTTTAACTGCATACCCCAATTTGTACACCAGTGGGAAATAGCTTCTAGAGTATCCTGTAAAATTTCTTGATCCTTTGTGCACGTAATTTCTTTAAACACAACGCAGTCGTCGGCAAATAATCGGGCAGAAACCTGCGCAGGAATAACATCTAACAGGTCATTGATAAAAACTAAAAAAAGGAGCGGGCCCAAGACACTTCCCTGAGGCACACCAGAAGTAACATCTAACATCCGAGAAGAACAGTTCCTAATGGTGACGTATTGTTTCCTATCACTAAGGTAGGCCTTGATCCAGTGGACAATATTTTGAGGAATACCGATACATTCCAGTTTAAACAGCAGTTTTGCATGTGAAACCAGGTCAAAAGCTCTAGAGAAGTCTAGGAACAATACATCGAGTTGACCGTTCCCGTCTAACACACATCCCAGTTCATGCACAGTCGATAGCAGTTGTGTGACAGTTGAGAGCCCTTTTCGAAAACCATGTTGGAATTCAGATAATACCTTGTTCCCTTCTAAGTGTTGCCGAATATATGATGCTACAATGTGTTCCAGCATTTTATAGCACGTACATGTGATCGAGATTGGTCGATAATTCGCGACAGATAACGGTTCACCTTTTTTGTAAACTGGGACAACACGTGCCGTGCGTCATAGTGCTGGTATTTCACCTGAATCTAGAGATAACTGAAAAAGGTTAGTCAGAAATGCCGATATCTGTTCTGCGTAACGCTTTAGAAAAGCATTTGGTATTTCATCCAGTCCTGCTGATTTGCTATCTTCAAGTTCTAGAAGCATGGCTACGACTCCTTCACGATTTACTGTAATACTTTGCGATTCTGTACAGATTGAATACTGAAGTTCATATTGTTCAGGCTTTGAAAAAATGCTCTGGAAATACTTGTTAAAGTGTTCCGCTATCTCCCAAGCGTCAGCAGTTGAAGTTTCCCCAATATTTATTTTCTCGATGTCAAGATTGCTCTTTTTCAAATAGCGCCAAAACTTTTGGACATCGTTACTAATGAACTTGTTTAGACCATCGGAGAAGTAACTTCTTCTTGAATCGTTTATTTGACGTAACATGCTATGTTTTAGGTTGGCAAAAAGGGGCGTTGACTCCTTGTTTTGCTTCCTTAGCCTCCTAATTTTACGCTTAATGTGAATAATTTCCCTGGTTATCCAAGGGTTACGGCTACGCTTGCGAACTTGTTTCGATGGGACATACCTATCGATACAAAACCTAACTGCACCACAAAATTTAGCCCACAAGGCTTCGACATCATCTTCAACTGCATTAAGAACCAAGTCCAGGTGGTCTAAAATCGAGGTGTCATCTGCCCGAAGGAAATCTTTTCTAAGAACGACTGATTTAGGTGGTTTAGCTTGTTTAGATGGTAACATGAAGGAGAAGTAAATTAACTTATGGTCCGATAATCCGTTTTCAACTTTCACGGACGCGCCTTGAAATATTTCAGTAATAAACAAAAGATTGTTTCTTTTTACAGAGAAACTTTTATAGCTTTTTGTAGTCACATATCCCAGCATTCCGCCATGAAATTTAGTATCGTAAGACAGTAGTGACATGCGAATTGTTTTCTTTAAGTAAATAGTTGAATTTATTTTAGTTCAGTGAATTTATTTATTACAAACAATTCGATTCAGTATCCGCCACCTGCAAACCATGGCAGGTGAAAAAGTTCCCAAAGTTGGCAGGCAGCAAAGCGGGGACAGAAAAAGTCCTCATTGCACGTTTAAGTGAGACTGGGGGAAAGAAGAAGTGCGAAATGGAACAGAAAGAGAGAGGATGAAGGAAGTGGTAGGGTGGATTAACCTAAACGGCGGTGTGGCCTTGGTGGCACCGACCGGATACTAATGGTCAAACACTTCGTTTTTGTCGTAAAGGTTGTTCTGTGGTCGTCCAGCCTCATCACCAGCACGGACGCGTATGTGCCGTTGGAAGACAGTTTATCGGCGGTGGCGGCAAAACAGCTGCTTTTCCACGAACATGCATGTAATCTGGACTACAGCGAAGCAAACCTGGAGAGCCGCTATCAGCGAGCTGCTGCAGGAACGTAAACGGAGCCACGCCTACGCGGGTATATAACCAGGATCCCGTCAACTGGACACTTCAGTGGACTTGGTGGCACCGACCGGATACCAATGCTCAAACACTTCGTTTTTGTCGTACAGGTTGGTGGCAAATACTCTGTTTCCTCAGTTAGAGACAATGATGTAACCCTGACGGTGCTACCAAGTCCACAATTTCTCCTGAGCATGCTTTGTGACTGTTGTATCGTCATTAGGCTTTTACTGTTGACATCCGGTGACATTGAACTCATCCCAGGCCCTAGCTCTGACTCTGACGGTCATCTTAGCAACGAACTAGTGAAAAAGATTCTGAAAGAACAAGCAAAAACAAACAAAACTTTGCAGGAGTTAGTCACAAACCTAAAATAAAACATGTCGAGAGAACGGTTGATAATATGAGGTTGAGAATTGAAACAATTGAAAACGACTTAGGTAGGTTGAAGAAATGCGAAGAAAGACTTGATGAAAGTGAAAGACTATACAGAAGTACGAACAAACACATTCACGGTATAACAGCAAAAATAGATGACTTGGAAAACCGAAGTCGACGCAACAACTTAGTGATTTACGGTGTGACCGAGAAACCGGAGGAAGACGCTAAATCACTTGAGGAACACGTTAAGCAAGAAATCTTCAGTGACAAGCTGGGCATGGAAGTGAAATCGACCGGAAGAATTCACAGGATAGGTAATCCTAAAGGCAAAACACCACGTCCAGTCATAGTTCGGTTCTTCAATTCCGCAGAGAAAACAGATGTTATGTCAAGCTGTTTCAAACTAAAGGGCTCTAACATTTCCATATCTGAAGATTTTTCAAAAAGGGTACGAGACTTACGCACTAAGCTATGGCGCTCATCGGAGCGCGAGAGGGCGGCTGGGGCGAAGGTATCGCTTTCCTTTGATAAGCTAAAGGTCAATGGCAAGGTTTTCATTTGGGATGAAACACAACAAACCAGGGTCGAAATAACAAGAAGGGCCGATGATGCAAGGCACACCCAGCCTAACTCAACTCCAGGAGCAGCAAGCTCGAACAGCTATCATATCTGACCGACCAAAACCAAAACGCTAAGAATCCTGTCATTCAATGCTAGAAGTATAGTAAACAAGTTAGGTCACCTCGAGCAGCTAATTCTGGGACACCATCCTCACATCATAATTATAACAGAAACATGGTTACAAGCAGGGGTACGTGATTCGGAAGTTGTCCCATCAACATATAAATTGCTACGTAACGATAGGGGTTCGCGAGGGGGTGGTGTAGCTATAGCTATTAAAAACAACATAAAATATTCAGTCCTTAACGGTATTGATGACCACGAAAGTGTGCGGTGCAAAATAACATCTTCCGGTAAATGTATACTACTGGGAGGCGTGTATCAACCCCCAAACGCCCCGCCAGATTATCTTGAAAAAATAAACCATTATCTGTCCCAGCACACTAACTCAAGATCTAAGTTGATTTTATCGGGGGACTTTAACTTGCCAGGGATAAATTGGGCGGACTTTTCACACGACGGAAAAGATGCCCAAAGCGCGGAAACGCTTTTATTTACAGCATTTAGTTTTTCCTTAGATTAGCTGGTTACCGATAACACCCGAGTTCTGTCGTCTTCATCTTCACTTCTTGATTTAATTTTTGTTAGCAGTACACGTCCAGGGTGTTCAGTGCGTATCGAAGACAGCATAGCTGACCACAAACTGCTAGTACTGTCATGCCCCGTATCAGTCACTTGCAAAAAGAAGAAAACACTTCCAACCTTTGTCAAGGACGCGTATTCGCCAACTGCAGCCTGTACAGCCGCAAGGCTTGAAACCACGGTGAATTGATCACGGTGACTGAAGATTGTCACAATGGCTTACCTAAAAGGGTTAATAAATCCTCTTAAACGGCGTTATATGCCACTAAGCATCACGATTTGCGGCCTAAAAGGGAAGAAATGAAAAAAAATGAAATTAAAAAACAATAAAATTACAGTAAAGAGAGCGGAGTCGAACGGCCGACCTTCCATACGCAACACGTGCCTCTAATTCACTGCGCCATAGCAGCGATGTCAAGCCGTTGTTCTGAATGAATATTTATAACCAGCCTTGATGTGGCTGCTAGCTGCCGGTGGGAGGCGCTGTCATCGCTGGCTGTACCGGCTGCATTTGGCGAACACGCGTCAATGACTGTGAGCGTGCAGATGACCCTGCAATTCTAAATGCACTTGAGAACAGCTTTGCCGAATTCAGCGCACTGACCGATGTGCATGAAGTATGGTCCTGTTTCAAAAACATTTTAGATACTTGCGAAAAGAGATACGTTCCGCTTCGAAAAAAACGCATAAACAGGGAGTACCCGTGGATAACGCGCGAGATAATTCAACTTAATAGAAAAATAAAACGACGGTGTAAAAAGGAAACAAGAATGACATTGCAAGTCTTGTTAACTGCTTACAGCGCAAAGTACGAGATGCAAAAACTCGCTTCTTTGATTTGACTCTGCCTTCCTTCATGGCCCACAACCCTCATAAGTTTTGGCGCTACTTATCTGAAGAACAGTCAACTGGTTCCATGATTACAAATTTCAGCGACACCATAAGTAAACCTGATGACATTGCAAATGAATTTAATAAGTTTTTCCAGTATGTTTTCACCAGAACAGCCTCTCACGCTTCTCTACCCGCATACACAATCAAGGAACCGATGACAGAACTAATCATTAGTGAAGCTGGAATCCTTTCTCTTTTACAAACACTTGGCACAAAAAAATCTCCGGGTCCTGATTCCATCTCAAACCCATTTTTAGCCCGATACCCTGACTGGGTGTCTAAATACCTGCATAAAGTTTACACAACATCTTTACAAACACTCGTAATTCCAGATGACTGGCACTGTGCCATAATAATTCCTATACACAAATCGGGTCCTAAAACTGAACTGAATAATTATCGTCCGATATCGTTAACAAGCACTAGTTGTAAAATCATGGAACACATTATTTTTAAAGCCATAATCTCATATCTAGAAAACAATAACCTCATTTATGAAAAACAACATGGTTTCATAACAGGACTTTCAACAGTAACGCAGCTTGCTGAAATTACTCATGACATCGCTAACACAATTAATGAAGGCTACCAGATAGATGCTATATTCTTAGACTTCTCTAAAGAGTTTGATGTTGTTCCTCACGATGACCTTATAACAAAATTACTATGATTTGGCATTGATCGCAACATTGTGTCATGGATTTCCTGCTATTTGCAGAACAGAAAACAATGTGTTAAAATAGGTGAATACGTTTCGCGAAACCTGGATGTGTATTCGGGTGTACCCCAGGGATCAGTACTAGCGCCTCTTTTTCCTCATTTATATAAATGATATTCATTCCTGTGTTAGTTCACCGATCCAGCTTCACCTTTTTGCAGACGATTGTGTCGTATATATAGCTGTAAAAAAATCTGACGATCAAATTCTCCTCAACAATTCCCTAGAATCAACCCACGCTTGGTGTATGACCTGGGGAATGAAACTTAACGGAGATAAGACCAAAAGCATCACATTCACTAATAAGAAGCATCCTCTAAGCTTTACATACACAGATGGTGACACACAGGCTAAAAAATATGATCAGGTGAAGTATCTGGGGCTCATCCTAACATCTAACCTGCGCCGGGAGCCCTACATCAAATCCATTTGCGCTAAAGCTGAAAGTAAATTAAAATATTTAAGGAGAAAGCCCCGTAACACGCTGGCCCATATTAAACTCAGTGCCTTTAAAACTCTTATAAGACCTAGCCTAGAATATGCGGATATAGTCTGGAGCCCCCATCAAAAAAGTTTAATCAACAAATTAGAGCGCATCCAAAAACTAGCAGTGAGGTTTGTCTATTCAAAGTATTCACGCCAAACTAGCGCTACCAGTCTAATAGTTCAGTCAAATTTACAAAGCCTGTCACAGAGAAGAATCATTTCAAGATTAAAGTTTTTGTTCCAACTTATTCACGGGCACTTCAAAATAGCCAATTCACAATACATACACCCGCCATTCAAACACTCGTCTAGAACAAACCATAGTAAAACACTTCGTCAACCAGTCAGCCGTGTAAATATCCACAAGTACTCCCTGTTTCCAGATGTTATATCATATTGGAATAAATTGCCTGAAGATGCGGTGAAGTGTACGTCCGTGGAACAATTTCTTAATTTTATCGAAAAATTTACTTTTCTGTTTAATTCTCTCCTACTCTTTTTGTGTTTGGGTCAGAGAACATCTCTGTATTTTTGAATTTTTGTTTTTACTCTGTTTGATCAATGATGCATTGTAAACACTCCTGCATGGGCCCGAAAAGAGCCTGCAGTATGTTCAAATAAATAAATAAACCAAAGCTGAAATAGTCTGCACTGTTTAATGCGCTAATCCGACAAGCTCAGCTCTACAAATTTTTCGCTGCAGGGTATGTCGAGGAATGGGCATTCTCGCTATGACTGGCTCTCTCTCTTGCTCTGTAAAAATTTCTACTGCTGCCACATATCATGGTAAAGAGCCACAAGCCTCCTCATGAAGATAGGTTTTACTCGCTTGGTACTTAATGAGTTCCCCTTTTATTCAGCGAGCAGGGCTTCTAATCCAGCGTCCCGTGGTAAAACAGAGAAATACGCATTGATGAAAAGTGCGATTTTGTAACAAGCCATTTCCCATTCGAATATTGCTAAACCTCGCATATTATATCACCTAAGTCGAAGTGATGATACCATCGTTTATTCGGCCTTTGAATAACAAGTCGAAGAGCGTTGGCGTGAGGCACTGAGGTTTTGTTGCTTGCGAAGGACATTTGTCCAAACAAGAACACGAAAAGTAAAGTGAATGCATTAGGAGAAGCTTGGCTTCGAGTGCAAAGAAGGGGCAACAGTAAAACCACTAAAAATGTCGTTAACTAACAGATAACAATCAGTTGCTTGGCAACAGTTCGAGTTGTATTTAAATATAACCGGTAGTCAACTTGATTACTTAAACGCATGCACTTCAAGTACTCGGACAATGTACTAAGCCAATACCAACAGGAAGCTAAAAATAAAGAGAACAAAAGTATGAAAAACGAGTATATTGAAAAAACAAACGAAGTTTATTCACAGATGCGATCGCATAGGTATTTCCGGTAGTGTGTACAAGTTGATTCTGTGGCATGCGCCTTCGGAATGCTTGGTTAGCGGATTGCTTTCTCTTGCGAAGTTGCACGTGTTGTTCTCGTGTTGTTGAAGATCGAATCTTGGCACATTAAAACCACTCCAGTCAATCCCGTCAGCAAGACCACCAGCCAATTCTCTTGGTGTATGGAGGGGGCCTTCGATCAGCAGCTGACAAAAGAAGATAAGACGCCAGTGGTTATCCTCGCATCGCCCAGCACCATGACTCAGAGCCACACACTCCACTCGAGGTCCCTACTTCTCTTGCACCCTTCTTAACGCCGCACTCCTTTTTTCTTCATCAGGTACCTAAACACATGAACCTTAACCCCCTCAGTCACCTTAAGAAGCAATTGAGCCGGCTCCGAAAAGTGGGGATTTTTTAATTAAAAAAATTTGACAGACACTGCAGACTGCTCATGTGAAGGAATACGAGAGCATTACTGTCACTGGATGCATTGTTTGCACGTAATGTTCGTACATGCATTAACGTTCTTTTCAACGAGTTTACGTGTTTGAGTATTGGTTCCGCACCAGATCCCAAACTGACGTGCGTTGTCTCTGCACAGCGATGAGCTTGGCAGAGTTTGCAAGTCGTGCACGCAAGTCGTAGAGATTTGCTAGATTTGGACGCTCGCTCACGCACGCACACACCCACTCACGCACGCGAAAGGCACCAGCCGGAACTGTGTACGACGAATGATTCCATCACAATTTCGTTAGGACAGACTCGGAAGGCATGTAATCCAAGGTGCATATGTCGTCGTTTCGAATCCCTGTCGCAGGCCAGCATCCAATTTGACTAGCACATGTAAGCTGTATGCAACGAAAAATCCTTTGGCATCACCCCGAATTATGTACTACGAATTATATAGTACGAATGTCGTGAAAACTGGAGCTACGTGGAAATTCCTCAATGACGAGTATATTTAGACAAACGACATTTACAGGATTGTCTGAAGTCGAGGTGCTAGGCTTGCTTTGTGCGTCGTCCTACCGATTAATGACGTCACCCTATTTTCCATGACATCGCTAAGACTTTCTGCACCAACACGCCGCCGGCTTTGGTTAGAATGGACTAGTAATACTTTTGCATTATACGTCTTGGTTGGAGATGTCTTAGCATTTTCTTTGAGTTATAAAACTCACAAAGGCAATACTGCCCACATGTTTAGTTTTATGGTACCACCACTAGTTTTTACTTTTTCTTCCTTTTGAGCACTTACAATAGCAAGGGCTGCGGAGCGTCTGGGGTAACAAACTGCCTATGTTCGAGAGGCTTGAGGAAGCTTAGGTACCCTTTCGGCCCTTATCCTTGCAGTGCGCTTCCCATTTCGATAAAAATACATTGCTTTACACATTAATGTTTCAATACAGTAACAGTCGGGTTACAACTGATACAACGCAAAACTTCCAGCCACATCGTGAAGCCAAAAATTTTTTCCAGTGCGTTCTTCATCATTGTGACGCCAACTACACACGTGGATATATCACACATTCTGGAGTGTTAACATTGCTCTGAGAGTCACTCTGAGCCTTAACTATCTTTGAGCTGGCACTGGTCTGCAGATAGTTCTCAATGAAGAAACACCTTTACCAAAGAGGCACAGGCGAACGGCCTCTAAGAAATATACATGAAGGAATCTAGCGAATATTCTTCTCTGTCTGTCACATTCCTATTGCAGAAGTTCAAGACCTATCACTGATCGGGAAGCGAAGCGCCAAAAATAAAACCTGTTTCTTATGGCACGAAAAAAAATGTGATCGCAGAGGAAACGCAAGATGTTCTTCAAAAAGAAAGCTTCTCAGCAGAGCAGGCAGACGTGAGCAGAGAAACGGAAGGCAAACTTTTACGCCTTGCTCAATCATGCAGCTTGTTCCCAACAACCGCCACAATAAAAGAGAAAAAAAAATGAGAAAAATGTTCTGGTGTTCAGCCTTTCCCCGCAATGAATGAAAACTGGGCACTGCGAAAAAAAAAAATTCCGCTCAGTGAGCATGGTGGCACGTTTCAGGAGCCGTGCGTTATGTCAAGTAAAAAAGAACTGTAACGCTCACTCCGCAAAACATTTCATGTTGTGATCATTTTCAACGCAAATTCAGAACACACCATAATAAGCAAAAAAAAATTCGAAGATATAACTTTATTTCCCAGCGCAAGCCAGAGCCTTAAAAAAAATGGAGCCAGCGTTTATTCTTCTGTGTCCTCACAACATCGATGACAGTTTGCTGAATCTACTGACGCGAAAATAAAAAAAAATGCTAAGCACCGTTCTCCGCAGCCTTAAAATGAAAACTTTTTCGTCCCGAACAAATATTAGCAAGACATAGTGCACTTTTTGTGGCTGGAAAAGAGCGATCAATAAAAAAATAAATATAAATTTAATAAAAACAGTATGAAAAAAGGTGAGGCGAAAATCAGCAAGGTGAGCATCGCCAGGCGTTACCGCGAAGCTTGTCGCTCTGGCGTTTAGGGAAAGCTGTTACAGTGTTGGTGAGAAAAAAAGTTTGTAGATTACGATTCTGGGTGCTGCTATGCTTTCTCAAGACCACCGGGGTGTCGTCGCCCGAAAAAAAGCTTTCCTTCCTTGTGGTAATGGGAATCGAGACAAGGTGAGAAAAAGTAGCGAAATATGTTGCTTGTGCTTCTGCTGGGTCACACCCGTTTTATAACCAAAGAAATTAGGAACACAAGCGCCCAAGGACACACAGCTGGATACGCTGCCTCTTTTTCTTTCACTTTTTTCTCGGCTGCTCTTTCGGTATCCTGCCATTTCTTTGCTGCAAAATATGTGCATGTAGGCGTGAACGTTATAGCTAAAGGCCCTAGTGTGAGTATGTTGGATGGGTTGGTGAACGTTGCTAAACTAAAACGAATACAAGCGATGAAGAATATTACTATTAAAACTGGTATTCTGAATGTAAACTCTGGATCTCAACACTCCTCATCGGTTCTGTTCATTTCTTAGAATTTATTCATTGGGTCGTCATGAAATGGAAATTTTAAGGCAGCAATTTACTATCATTTCAGCGGGTGTCAGGTGTGCGCAGAGTTTGTGTTTAATAGTCCTTTTCTTTATGCGCTCTTTTTGCCGCACTGATCTGATCGCTCTATCTCGAACATCATTCTTACAAGGAAGTTTAAGCGGAATCCCCCTCGCTTTCCTTTATTTAATAGTGAGCAATGGAAGCTAATGAGTGAGGATGCTGATGAGTAATTACTTCCTTATTGCAAATCTCCTCAACTTTGCTTGATTCCCTTAAGCAATGCAGCAACGTCATTCGCACTTGGAGTTGTTGATTAAGTCGCACTCGCCCTACAATATGCTAGCCGGACCGTTAGTTCAGCTGGCAGAGCAACTGCTCTGGTGAGCCAGTGATCGCGAATTCGAGCCCTGGACCAGGATGAATTCTTCCACGATAAGTTTCTGCTGAATCTTTACAGCTGTTCTTTGTAGCCGTGTTGCTGCTCCTGAGGGGATAATAATAATCAATTGCTCTCTGACTTCAGATCTACTCCAATTTAGAGGATTTTCCTAAGCATTGCATCAGCATTGAAATGCCGGTCATTATGAACGGTCGCAAGCATTCGGTAGCAATGATATCCTTTGCGCTTCTGAAGTCATGGAGTTACTTGTTTTCTGCAGCGAAGCCAGCAAACCGTACAGAAAAGACCAAAGAACCATGCAATCTATGCCGCAGCGCATTATTTACCTTTCAGAAAAAAAAGACGCAAAGGCGCAAGATTACGGTCATTGCGCCGTAGGGGACCTCACGTTCCTTCATTCCATTAGAGCTACGTAGGAACCCCGCCGCGGTGATGCCCCTAAGTGCGCTGGCGAAGAATTAATGAGTGCAGTGGAGCAAGTGTGTTTTGATTTCTTTGGACTTCATGTGCTCTTCTCTATCTTACTGTTCATAGGCCTCTGCCGTGCGACAAATCAGCCACAATGTGTACGTCTTTATGTCTACGTCTTCTTTCGCTTTCTTCTTTGTAACAATGTGCACAACATTTTTCTAGGACAAAAAGTTATGCTTTCCCATTAGGTTGTCCTAGAAAGGAAAAGTTCGAAAAGTTTGACCTTTTCTGATGCTTTTAGTTACGCTGCCATAGTGGTATTGTTGATGGGAACAAAGGAGCCGGAAAACGAGGAACGCTGGCAGCCCCATTAAAATTGATTATAATTTTTGGTCCTATTCCCGTTTTTGTCAATGACACATAAGGGAACGGCTCTTGTAGGTCAATATTACATAAAACACAACGTTTTGTCGCAGGCGCTTCTATTTACTATATGCTTGTTTTGTAGCAAAGTTAGTTACTTCCTGCGCAGTGTACGCATTTATAAACTTGCGTGTTAGGGTCACTAGGTACCTTTTCTATTGCGTTGTTCCAATATGCCACTTTGCTTTTAGGTCTCTGAACTCATGTCTTTCACAGCAGCGTTTTGTTTTAGCGTCTAGTTGTACACGTTGAATTGGTCTTTCCGTGTAGTTTTCAGTCTGTGAAAAATATACCGAAAGGCCAGCGGAAAACACACAGCAACAACGCAACTGTCTGAATAATAAGGATATTTCGGCGCTCATCAAAAAGAAAATTTTCAATTTCCAAAAGTATGCTGATCCTGATCATGCGAGTTATTGAATAAAACCAGATTAAACGCAAAATAAATAGCACTACCAGAGCACAAGACATCCCGCTGGTTGTCAAGCTGCTCGAGAAGCAGCCTTTTGTTCTTATCCTTTCATTTATTTCTGTATTGAAAGAAATGCTAAATAAATTGATTTGAATTGATTTAAATTGCACGGCGAAGACTGTAGGAAAATTTACCCTATTATGCATTTCAAGCTGCCTTTGCGTATAAAATTGAGGTTTGATTTTCTGTTTCTTTTGTAAAATATTACTGATACTGAAATTAGAGCAAGACAGCCAAAACAATTAACATTATAGGCACATTCTATGACGTGAAAACTTCGGCAGGCAGGCATTGCAACGAAGCTCCAAAGTGCCTGTCTTCTGTCCAGATGCGACTACCGCAACACTTGTGTGGTGATTTGACCGAGGCTACTTGCGCATTTATTTGGCGTAACAGTGTTTCCCAAATTGTATCACTAAGTTAGATCCTGGCACTCTGCCCACGTCATTCGCCTATGCCAGCAAAAACCAGAGCTGTTGCTGCGACTGAAAGTATACACAAGGAATAAATAAGACTGATCCGTCACCAGGCGCAGCCAGGAGCAGCATTTCCTCATTGGCACCCTGTTCGAAGTCTTAGCATTGCGGCAATCTAACCAATGATCGAGATGCTCGGCGGTCGTCGCTGTTGGTCTTAAATAAAAATGGCACATACCCTCCCTGGCACGCGCGAAAAGAAGCAGCTGTAAGAAAGAGAGTTGGGGTATTCTTTCTCGACATGACCTTCACTGGTGTATAGCACCCATCCCTTCCATCTAATAGCCAAAGCCACGTGACCACATTGTTCCTTCCGCAAAGCTTACCCCTCTCCCCCCTCCCCCCACTTCCGCCCGCCCTCTCAGCCACTCTGTTCGCCAGCCACGAAGCTCATCGCTACGAAGAAGGCAGCTTACATGTAGTGTCGGTCCATTCCAGAGTGGCTGAGCGGAAGGTAGAAGTCATTCGTGACTCACCTTAATATGAAGGTGGCACAGTACCACGGGCAGACGTTCCCTTGCAAATTATTGTCATTTATTGGCTAACTTACCTTCACCATACGTTATGCGGAGGCGCATTTCGATGCCTCAGACTTTTTAGGGACCCCAAGGCTTGAGGCCCCCAACGTAAGTCACGCTTTGAGTATTGCGTTTAAGTTAGCGGCAAACGCTATTTTGCCCAAATAGCATGCGCGCCAGCGCCACCCTACGCTCCGACAACATGACGCCGCACGTCGAACCGAGGCCTAACGCTTCGCCACCGATTCGTCGTCGTCGCTACAGCGCGTCTCACATACACGGAAAGCAAAACGTGCACGAGGCATTCAATTCGTCTCAACATGAACGACCCAAAATTTTTTTAGCGGAAAAGCTTGTCAAAATTTCAGGTTGCTGTCGTATTTACAGAGCTGATAGGCGCAGCGAGTACGCGCTTCTTTACGTCAGAACGCGCGGCAGATACAAACCACTGATCTCCGCTCCAAACAGGTTAACGACAAAGGTCCAAAAAGGGATCAGAAAGAATTGGCATTCCGCTAACACAGGGTTTCCTTATTTATACCGTAATTTTTATACACGCAGGAGGAGGAGGAGGAGGAGGAGGATATAGAAGAGGAAAGGCAGGGAGGTTAACCGAAAGAATAATCGGTTTGCTACCCTACACGGGGGGAATGGGTGAGGGGATAAAAAAAAGAAAGAGAAAGGACAGTAACAGAAAATTGAAGTCACTATAAAACGTCACTGTTCGTTAAAGTCACAGCCTATCGTGCAGGCCAGAAGTTCTCAAGAAGCGGAGCAGTGCCTTGCAGGCTTTCTCCGCCGACGACCGCCGCGGCCAGTGGCCGAGAATCTTCATTTCCGTGAAAGGGCGCGGATCTAGGCGCTCCAGCGCACGGCTGAGAGACTGCCTTTCGGTGGTGTAGGCAGGGCAGTCACAAAGAATGTGGGTTATGGTCTCGTCGTGCCCGCAGATGGAACCTGCAGGACTATCAGTCATACCGATTAAGAATGAGTAGTGGTTGGTGAAAGCTACACCAAGCCAGAGGCGACACAGCAAAGTTTCTTCTCGTCGTGGTAGGCCTGTTGGTAGCCGGAGCTTCAGATCTGGGCCCAAGGATTGTAAACGGGAATTGAAAAATTGGCAGGAATTCCACGCGGCAAGCGTGATGTCCCGCGCAAGTGCGCGAAGCCTGCTCGCTGCATCCGATCTCGAAATGGGGATCGACACAAAATCGCCGTCGTTGTGAGCAGTTCGCGCGACCTCATCCGCGCGGTGATTACCTGCTATGCCGCTGTGCCCCGGTAGCCATTGGTAGATAATGTCATGTCCTTTGTTGATGGCAGAGTGATGTAGCTGTCGAATTTCTGCGACCAGTTCATGGGCTCCACGGCGAAGAGCAGCTTGTAAGCCTTGGAGGGCAGCTTTCGAATGGGTGAAAATAGACCACCGCTGAGGGCGCTGTTGACTGATGTATTCAATGGCGACACGAAGAGCGGTGAGTTCTGCACCCGTCGAAGAAGTGCGGTGACCTGTCCTAACTCTAATTTTTGTAGTGCTTGCGGGTATGACGACGGAGCCAGAAGAAGAGCTAGGGTTCACTGAGTCGTCGGTGTAAACGTGCACCCGGTTTGCATGGTGCTCATGTAAATATTCAAGGGTGACTTGTTGTAGTTCTGTCGGCGATAAGTCTATCTTCTTCCTGATGCCAGGTATCGAAAGAAGCACACGGGGATTGTGCAGGCTCCAAAGTGGCGAGGACGGTCTAGAGGCGGGTGTAAACTGGGACGGCAGAATGGCGGGATGGATGTGCGTCAATGATGTCTGTAAATGATGTGCGCGGCCTGGTAATAGGAAGACTGGCAAGATGGTGAGAGGAAACCCGGGAAATGTGCCGGAAATATGCCCTCAGTGCGTCAACTGTTAAGTAGGTAGGGATTGGATGCTCCTGGGCGATAAGTACAGATGCGGCCATAGAGGCACATTTCGGCAATCCTAGGCAAGCCCGGAGAGCTTGAGCTTGAGCGCTTTGTAGAATTGGTATGTTTGTTTTTCGAATATTTCGAAGTACAGGGAGGCTGTAGCAAAGAAATCCCATGAATAAGGCGTTGTAGAGCTGCATCATCGACCGCACCGACGTTCCCCACGACTTTCCGCCAAGAAAGGCGAGAATGTGAGAAATCGCTGTCAGTCTCTTTTTCATGTATGAGATATGAGGGGTCCATGATAGATTTCGGTCGATGATTACTCCCAGAAACCGATGGCTCTTTACGCAGGGTATTGCTGTGCCGTTTATGCATACGGTATAAGGAGACATGTTCTTTCGTGTAAAGGCAACCAGCGAGCACTTTTTGGTTGAAATCTGTAGGCCTTGCTGGCGAAGGTAGGCCGCAAGAATACTTGGCGCCTTTTGAAGTCTCGCTCGAACTAGTGGGCGCGTAACTCCGGATGCCCAGATACAGATGTCATCCGCTTATATTGAGAGTTGCGCCGACTGTGGTAGTATATCGACAAGCCCGACAAGTGTAAGGTTGAACAGCGTTGGGCTCAGCACTCCACCCTGCGGGACTTCACGGGAAGTGAAATGAGAAGATGTTGGGCCTTCCTCTGTCTGCACAAAGAGAGATCTGTTGGATAAATAACTACGATCCAGCAGAATACGCGGCCACCAAGCTCGGCAGCTTCCAGAGCGTCCAAAATAGCCTGGTGGGTTACATTGTCGTATGCGCCCTTTACATCCAGGAACAATGCCGCGGTCAAGCGCTTCAAATGTTTTTGGCGCTGGACGGATGACACTAGGTCGACCACGTTGTCGATTGAAGAGCGTCCACGTCGAAACCCGGACATTATATCCGGATATATGCGGTAGCGCTCCAGGTAACACTCAATGCGTGTAAGTACCATCCTTTCCAGTACTTTGCCAACACAACTAGGCAGCGCAATTGGACGGTATGATGTCAGGTCAAGAGGCGATTTCTCTGGTATCAGGAGCGGAACTAGACGACTGGACTTCCAATCGTCTGGAACTGTGCCCTCATTCCACGATTTGTTGTAATGCTCCAGAAGGACACGCCTAGCTTCTTGTCCAAGGTTTGCAAGTGCAGTGTATGGCACACCGTCGGGTCCCGGCGATGATGATCGTCTGCAACAAGCCAGCGCGGCGTCAAGTTCCTCCACGGAGAAGGCAAGGTCCATCCGAGAATCCCGAGAAGCAGGAACATCGCTGCAATGCAGCGTCGCAGATGGGGCAGATGGTCCTGCTACCCTAGCGCAGAAATCCTCAGCTACCTCTTCCTCGCCACATCGTTGGAAGAGTGCAAGAGACTTGAAAGGGTGCAGCTGGTGTGGGGATGTTTGTTTGTTTGTTTGTTTGTTTGTTTGTTTTATGGGGTTTAACGTCCCAAAGCGACTAAGGCTATGAGAGACGCCGTAGTGGAGGGCTCCAGAAATTTCGACCACCTGGGGTTCTTTAACGTGCACCGACATGGCACAGTACACGGGCCTCTAGAATTTCTCCTCCAAAGAAATTCCAGCCGCCGCGGCCGGGATCGAACCCGCGTCTTTCGGGTCAGCAGCCGAGCACCATAACCACTGAGCCACCGCGGCGGCCCGGTGTGGGGATGTTCGAAGGCCACGAACTACATTCCAGATGCGTGACAGCAGTTTCCGTGGATCAAGCGTGGGGATGTTCGAAGGCCACGAACTACATTCCAGATGCGTGACAGCAGTTTCCGTGGATCAAGCGTTTCACAGAATGCCCTCCAACGTTGTGCCTGTACTGCTTGAATTCTGCGCTGAATTTTCTTTTGCATGCGCCTCGCATCTCTGAGGTCAAGGCTCGACTTTGTGCGTCGGTACCTACGCTCGGTACTACGCCGCAGTGATCGCAGGCGCTGCAATTCCATATCGAATTCCGTGTACTTTTTAATTGGGGTGAATAACCGTGTCGCGTTCTCCATGGCCTCCTTAACTTTGCCTTCAAAACTTGCGGATGAACCTTCTCTGGATGCATCTTCCATAAGTGTTTGAAACACTGACCAAGCGATGCGTCGCATGCGTGTGGCAGAGGTGCATGTGGAAAGGCCAGTAATGGTCAGATATGTAGGGATATGGTCACTGTCGCGGCTTTCAATATCCGAAAACCACCGTACATTGCTGATAAGGCATCGAGAAACGAACGCCAATTCAAGGCAGCTGCTGTAAGTTGTCCCTCGAATATAAGTTGGGGAGCCATCATTTAAACACTGAAGATCATGGTCGGAAGCGAAGGACACAAGTTTCCGTCCCTTAATGTTCATTCTAACGCCTCCCCACATGGTGTGGTGAGCGTTAAAGTCACCCATGACGATTCAAGGGCCGGGTGTAACCGCGATCAGGTCACTCAGTAGTGCGGCGTCAAATCGACTTGATGGAGACATATACGCACCCACAAGCGTAAACGTGAGATTACGCCTCTTCACTGTTAGACAAACGTACTGGTTGTCGTTATTAGGGGGAACTGGATGAAGCACATATGTAAGTTCACGCCGAATGTAGATGACGACTTTACTGTTCCCTCGGTGCGTGGGAGATGGAAACGCCTCGTAACCTGACAGTCGCAATATCTTCGGCACATTAGGCTCACAAATGATAAGGATGGGGAAATTGTTTGCGTAAACATACTGCCGAATATCTGAAATTCGGGGCTGATGTCCGCGGGCATTCCATTTAAAAATAGAGGCTTGCCTCAGCTGCTTTTGAAATGTTAATGCTGGGGGAGCCATTGTTCCTGCTACTGTAACGCCGCTAGGACTGGTGTTAGCGCGTCTAGTACTTGCAGCGCATTCTGTGCCGCTGGCGTACGCAGGCCTGCCAGCACAGCGCGGATGGCACTCAGGATGGACTTCAGCATTGCCTTAACCTGTAGTTCTTGGCCATGGCTGAGATCTTGGCCTTTCTCCGGATTAACAGTAGGCGCCGAACTTGAAGATGGCATTGACTTTCCTGACCCAGTGGATGTGGAAGGTTTCGGGAGTGACGGCCAGGTAACGGCCGATGCAGCAAGTCCGGCCTCATCAACTGTCGGGCTCCCTTGGTGTAGTACGGCAGGCGGAGGAGGAGGACAAGATGCAGCAGTGCTAGAGGCCTCTCTGTCAAAAGTGACGGCTTTCTTAGAGGACCTTCGACGACGCGAACGACGTCGTCGCACCTTAGCAGCGGCCTCTCTGTGCGTGGAATGGTCTCGAGCCATTTGTTTCAACACTGCTCGTTCATTCTTGAGGCGTGGGCAGTCTTTCGAAGAGGAATCGTGAGGGCCACGGCAGTGGGCACACTTCAGGGTAGTCACGCGGCAAACGTCGCCGCAATGTGAATCAGAGCATCTAGAGCACACGATGTTGTTCTTGCAGACGCCACTCACGTGTCCGATCTTCATGCACTTTCTACATTGCAGTGGCTTGGGCACGAAAGGTCGAACTGGGTGGCGAAAATGCCCAACTTTCACATACGACGGTATGCAGTCTCCCTGGAATGTGAGCTTGATGCACTGAGATCTTCCCAAGGCGCTGAACTGCCATTATAGAGAGGCTGTTGGACGCTGGCTTGATTAAAATAGGCAAATTGGCGTCAGCGATGGAAATGTCGACGTTTTAAATGACGCCTGCTGTAGTGCCGCTGTCTTGGAGGACATGGGAGCGTACGCTGATGTCGCCGAGTTTGGTAACGGCGGACAGACTTTGCAGTGCGCTGCGCTCCGTGACATCAATGGCGATAATGTTTTTGTAAGGGTTGACTCGCACGCCTTTAATCCCCCCAGGCACGAGGCCCTCAAGCAACATATACGTGGCTTGCCTGTTCAGGTGGTTGAGGTTTCCGGTTGGCGCTTTAGGCACAAACAAGATGGTATGCGTCGGGGGACCTCGCGTCTTGATGACTGTAGACGTGCTTGATGAGGACGACTCCTCACGTCGGCGCAGTCTTCGCTTGGCCTTCTTGCTGAGGACTGGTAAGAACCCATCGTCCGTCGAAGAGTCTTCACTGGCCGCCGAGTACACCTCGGTGGCCTGGCTACTTGCGTCACTGAGATGGTAGAGACGCTTCCTCTGGGCGGCCGCTGCCGACCCGCCGGGTTCCAAGGAAGGCCCATGAGCATCCACTTCCATCGCCGTATGTGAAAGGGAGCGGCGCCTCCCTGGTTATAGCACAAATTGCAAAAAAAAATTAACAAAAATTACATTAATTGCAACTACGAGTTACCTTTCCGTAGCCCGTCCCAGATGGCTCTGCGCGTGTCAAAAAATAAAATGCACTTTAAAATCATTCCTTTTTTCTTGAAGTTACTCTTGTTATTTTATGCGAATTTAGTGCTGCAGCAAAGTAACGAGATATGTGAAAGAAAAAGTTTTCAATTGTCCAGTTTTATATTTTTAACATTTCTCTTTTTGGCCCGAAAAATCGTGTTGCAGTCAGCCAACCCAAGCGTCGCGTCGGTACGTAGAGAAAACCCTATTCTAAAAGTTTCCGGTGCACGCGTCCGTATCGCCGGGGCCAGCTATTTCCTTTGGG